>NC_134490.1:4561577-4834077 GCF_040206685.1 Ascaphus truei | reverse complement strand
CTCACGTGTTTAACGTGAAATGAAAGCGTTGTGGTTATTCAAAGTTACCAACTTATGTCTCCAGACAGGTACTCCAGATCCACATAGAGAGGGGGAAATTCCATATACAAAAAGAGGGGAAAAGCAAAATAGTATAGTACTGTTTTTAATGTTAAAAACACAAAGTATTCCATTTACATAAGTGCCCTTGTTTGAGAGCATTCAGACCACACTGGGTCACAGGGTCAGACAAAGTATTCACAGCAAACAGCATCCGCTCCACGGCCGTCACAGCAGGTACTGGGCTGATTAAAGTTATTCTCCACCCCAGATGTCATCAACAAGGGCTCCTTTAGTGGTCACTGATATCACCCAACACGTGTTTCCACTGTAAAGTCTTCCTCAGGGAAACATGTGTTGGGTGATATCAGTGACCACTAAAGGAGCCCTTGTTGATGACATCTGGGGTGGAGGACAACTTTAATCAGCCCAGTACCTGCTGTGACGGCCGTGGAGCGGATGCTGTTTGCTGTGAATACTTTGAGTTGAGTGAATATCCGTTGAGAGCAGACACCAGTTGCAGCATGGAGCTCTCGTCCTCTCTCCACTCTCAGACGCCATCTTTTTGAGTACTGATCCGGGACTGCTGTGGACCTGCATTATCTACCGATGGATTTCTGCGGACTCTGCAGTGATAATCAAGCGATAACGTCCTTTTACATTTACATATGAATTAGGATTTCCTTATGTAACGGTATTTCTGAATCGGCCTGACCCACCCAATCTCACATTGGCCCCTGCGGTCTAACCGGCCCCCATTACAGTGTGGTAGTGTCTGGTGGTGCACCTGTTGGCAACAGGACTCCTGAGTCTCCCGCATGATGGTGTATGGGGAGGACCCGTCCAGACAGGCAGCTGAGGTAGTGTGCTGAGTCTCACCTAGTTCCAGTGCAGTGCCTCCACCTCATCAGGGTCCCTGCGTCCGCATGGGGATGATCCTGTTGAGGAACTCCTCCGTGGTGCTCTTCTCTGTACATTCACTCCACACATGTACACGAGAGGGTTTGTGAATGAGAACATCTTTATTGGTTGATGTGGGCTAGCTGCCCCTCGCAGTATAGTCTTAGCCACTCATTCTGCCGTCAGTGCCTCCCTTTAAAAGGTGTATCTTCTCCTTAATTAGGGATTCCCTATCCCTGCAGGGATCACGCCCTGTGCCAGGTCCCTGGACACAGTCTCCTCTCAGTTGCTATAACATAACTAGAACTCTTATTAACTCAGGCTAGTACTTGAACTTGAACTGGATGCAGATCTCTGACAGAACTCTGGCAGAACTAACTTTAGACTCAGTGCTGTGCCTTATGTACACGCTGGAAGCTGACACACCTCTGACATCACTAACCATGGAGTCAGAGCATGTGACTACTCCCATCCATACACAGGGCACCCCACCAGGGTGTGAGGGCAAACCTCCATAATTACTGCTGGCATGCCCACAACTTACCAGGCCTTACTGTCAGCAGGAGATGACTGTAGCCATTTTACATGACCGCTACACTTATTAGGTTATATTGTGATATCATATTATGCGATATATACATATATATACACAGAGAGTGCTTGCAGTGCCGTTATAAAATGAATGGTGGTGTAATTATAGCCAGCAGAGCATATGAAAATACAGAGTATAAAAACCCCTCCGCTGACTAATAATCTGCATCAAACAGCGGACATTTGATTAACGTGTAATGAACATTCGGCACCGAAAACATTTTTTTGTTGGCGCCCCTCCCTCCGCTGTGCATTATTACTCGTCTCTCCGCAAATGTTTTTGAGAAAGATAAGAATTCTCTTAAAATATTAATCTCCCTGTTTTCTGTTCTGCTTTTAATGTCGCCCGTGGCTGCTATTCTACGTGTGGAATAATTCAGCAGCAAGAGCAGAATAATGTAACAACTGACATCACAGATTATGTGACATCATTACCATGACCAGAATGAGTGAGTATACACCGCCTAACAAGGCCTACTGAAGGGTGGCACTAACACACATACTGTTGTGTCCTTTCCTCCCTGAAAGAAACATCTATGCAGAACGCAGAGAAGGTGTTAATAACGCAGCGTTTTCACTTTAATGCATATAAGCAGATGTAAACCCACACAGCCGCTGTGCACAAATTATACACATTTCCAGGGCATGGCTGCAGGTTTGTACACGAGTCTCTGTGAATTACAGGTTGTTCTGTTCTGAATTATTCATGGCCTTTACATGGACCATGGCGGGGAGGTACTGTATCAAGGCAAATTCGGTGCGAAATGTACGCAATTTGGATCATCCCCATCTTGCGTCTGCGTCACGGTCCCTGCTCCAAGTTTTGTGCCGTGTGTGTCAGCTTTGCGCTTTTGGGAGAGGCAATAGAAGGAGTTGGAGAGGAGTTGACCTGAAATTAGAGGTATCAGATGCTGCGTCTGCGCGCGTCACCTTTGTATCTTGTATTTGCATCAGAATAATCCGCCAGGTCTGAGGCGGCGGTAACTTTTTGGGCCGACGGTTTGTGTCAGATGTAAGGAACGCTTTCTTACATTGACACACACGCCAGCAAAAAACGGAGCTTAAGCAGCAAAACAAACGTCTACGTTATACTTTTTTACGTTGATACTTCACCTTCTCTATCTCCGGAAGGACACAAATAAATGAGAGATTGTGCAAAGAATGGTTACTGAAATGGTGCATGGACTATATCAGGGGTGGCCCACGCCAGTACTCAAGAGTTACCAACAGGTCAGGTTTTCAGCATATCCCTGGTTCAGCACAGGTGGCTCAATCAGTGGCTCAGTCGAAGACTGCACCACCTGTGCTGAAGCAGGGATATCCTGAAAACCTGACCTGTTGGTAGCTTTTGAGGACTGGCGTTGGCCGCCCCACGTCTATATCATAAAATGTATCAGGAAAGACTAAAGACTCTTGGATATGACCCCATATTTGGTATATAATTACGGTGAACTCACAAATGAAACCATGCCCCTGATGAAGCAAAGTGCGAAACGTACGTCAGGTCGCCGTTGAGAGCTGACACCAGTTACATCATGGAGCTCTCGGCTCTTGTCCACTATCAGACGCCATCTTTTTGAGCACTGATCCGGGACTGCTGTGGACCTGCATTATTTACCGATAGATTTCGGCGGACTATGCAGTGATATTTAAGGGATACCGTCTTAAACATTTACATATGAATTAGGATTTCCTTATTAGGTTATATTGTGATATCATGTTATGCGATCTTGATATATTCAGCACTTAATCTAGTTATTATTGTGTCTCGTCTTTAAGTACCCGCGTACCGTTATAATCCCTCGTGTGGATCCTTCTGGTCTCCTGAGTGGATGATATGCCTCCGCTGCACTATTCATTATATCTGTTGTGTACTATTATATAATTTTCATCATCAGGTGCCTGCATTCCTAGGTTTAAATGTTTTTAGCATTGCGCGCCGATGTCTAAAGTGATGTAATAAATGATCTTCATATTTCTGATACATATGGTGTGCCCCGTTTTCTGGAAGATGTCCCCTATGGGATACTTTTTCTTTCTGTAGGAGAGACTAAAGGACCTCAATAAGTTCAACTTAAAGGAGATATAATAGAAACATTGAACTATATACAGGTAGAGAGTTTCAGGGGGGCCATATTTGTGAGAGGCCAGGCCATATAATGGGAAATGTTAGGAAGTATTTCTTCAAAGAAAGGTGGTGGATGTGTGGAGGCGCTGCCCAGCAGCGGTGGTAGAAGCTGATACAGTAGGGGAGTTCAGAAGGCTAGGCTGGGGCCATAGAGGGGTGAGGAGTTCGGAGCTGCGCTGACGCTGAGGCTCGCCTGCTGAAATCTGTGCGATTTCATGCCCATGCAGGCGAGCCAGCGGGCGCGATCGGGAGGCGGGGGAGACTGAGGGAGGTGGGGCAGTGACGTCGCTGGGCCAATCGCCCATGACGCACCAACGTCAACGTCACGGCGCCATGACGTTGACGCTGCTCCGCGCTGATTGGATGTTTTCAGCCGACAGCGCGCTTAAAAACAGCTTGGCTGTTGGCTGAAAAATCCAGCGCCTCCGCACGCCTGCGGACGCTCGCGTGAGCCCCCTCTCAAGGCATCCTCATTGCAGGGGCTCAGCGCGGAGCATCCACATGGCTCAGCGCGGCCTGTCCTTCTATGGAATCGGCCTTAGGGTAGAGATGACGCTATCCTAAATATAGGATCTGAAGTCTCACAACAGACAGGAAATGAGGAGACTCGGTGTGACACGTGATTCTTATTTCAATCCGTCTTTTGTATGTATGTATATCTTTATTTATATAGCGCCATCCATGTCCCCCAGCAGTAACACACAGGACATAATAATATAACACATAGTGGGAATAAGCGCTTCTGACATAAAATAAGAAAAGGGAGTCCCTGCCCCGAAGAGCTTACAATCTAAATGTTTTTTCCCCTGTGTTTGACTCCCTCCTGTGACCTTCACCTCCTGCTTCCCTTCCTTTCTTCTCTTTAGCTTTGCTGACCACTTTAAAGGCAAGGTGTGACAACACGGACAGCAGGGCACACAGGAGCCGATGGACACCCACCGCAGCTAAGTGGGAGCAACCCCCGCGCCCCCACCGATAACATACAAGGGGTTGTAATGGAAGCTGAAGCCGAGAACAATGCACCAGGGAAAGGGAGTCCAGGCAGAATAGAGGTCAAGGTACGAGGAGAGGTTGACGGGCAGGTACAGTTGCTGCTTCTGATGGCAGGGGTGGAGGCGTGGGGAACCTCCTCTCCTCAGTCTGCCGCTACCGAACCCTTCTTATTCCTCCCTCTCTTTCCTTTGAGGCTCACGCTGTCCAGCTTTTTTCTTCCGCTACAGATTCTTGACAACCTGGTCAGGAACTACAACTCTGCCCTTGCCTCTCTCACAGTACTGCTAACACTCTAATGCACGCCCGTATCTTCTTGCCTCTGGATTATCGTCATTTACTACTAACAGCCAGGTATCCCTGTCTGGAAACGTTCTCCTTTGCAATCTATACAACATTCTGCAGCTAGAATCATTTCACTTTCTCCCAGTCCCTGCTCATCACCTCCTTAAATCCCTCTCCTGGCTTCCCACCAAGTTTTACATCACCTACAAAGTTCTCCTCTTTACCTAAGGCTCTAGGTACTCATCTGCTCCTCCCTACATATCAGCTTTGACCTCTCGTTATGCCCCTGCTCGTCTCCTGCGGTCTGCTCATAACTGTCTCCTTTCTACCACTTTCACCTATACTGCTCTTTCGTCGTAAACCTTTTTCCATCACTGCCCGATATCTGTGAACTGTATCGCACTCAGAATATGCCAAGTGCTGAGCTAAATCTAAAAACACACCTTATGAGTGAAGCATATCAATAGCCTGGACTCATGGTTACTGTCCCACACCCACAGTCATTCTTACCAACCATTGCGGCCAAGCACTGCCATCTACTGCACTTATTCCCTCATCTGCTGTCTCTGGAAGTCTCTCATCCTACCATTTAGATTGTAAGCTCTCCGGGGCAGGGATTTCCTTTCCAACTGTTGATGTGATGTTTCTTGCACTTATTGTATTATAAGTCCCTGTAATTTATTGGCTCTTTTGAAAAGCGCTGCATACATTGGTGGAGCTATATAAATACAAATATACATATCACAAGCTGATAGTTTCAATATTTTCAGTTCCTCATTACGCCTTTGGGAGTCCCCCCGCCCTGTGGTCTGGCTCTGCTGCAGTCCCATGATGTAGTAGCTACGTCATACCCTTAGGCCGCGCGTATAGTGCCCGCGACGGGCGACGTCGCCCAAAAACAAATGCATTTCCACCACGTGCGCTTATAGTAAGCGCGACGGCGACAATGCGACGGAGTGACGTCGCGTCGCGAATTTTGGTAGCTGGCAATATTTGATTTTTCAAGGGCTGTCGCCTCATGTGACAGCCCCTCAACCAATCAAATGCCAGTACGCCTGAGACGCCGCCGCAAAGCGAAATATAACTTTTGCTAGCGGCGACGGGTGACGTCACCCGTCGCGTCGCCCGTCGCGGGCACTATACGCGCGGCCTTAGAGTGACCGTTGTCCGATTAAGATGGCGTCCTGCGTTCCCTGTACTGCAGGTGGACTCCTCCTCTTCCGTTTCTGGGTTAAGTCCCACAGCAGTCACATGGCTGCTCTCAAGAGAGGTCAAGTCACGTGATCACGGTTTTCCGTGGGGGGAGGGGGTGGGGGGTTCCAGACATACTTACCATTGTGGTTGCCAGTGTACTTCCTTGGTTTTCAAAGATGGCGCCCACAGTAATTCACATCAGCAGCATCAACACCTGATGTTGGAGCAGCTTCTTATTGGCCTGTGAATTGGTGGCCATTTTGATTTCCCAAAACATCATCAACTGCGCACTTGAACTTCGGAGGACTCCCTGGTTCGAATTCTGTAAAAACATCAATATGGCAAAAAAAAACAAATGAAAATGAGTAGAGGGATTTTTGCTTTTTACTCTCTTATTTTGTTCTGATCTCTCTAAGGGCCGAAGACACCGGGCCCGGGACACCTGTCCCGGCTGTCCCCCCCTGTCGGCGGCCCAGCCTATCTTGCTATGGGGTAGATCCTCGGAGGTCCGTCAAATACTTAACCATCCGTTCATTTGTGTTAATGTATCGTTTCATGCTAACTGGTATCCTCAAAAGTAATTAAGGATGCGTTAAGTGCCGTGTTTAAGTAACGACAGCCTGCCGTTAACTTTAACGGACGTTTGTGCTAATGATTTGCAGAAGAGGTAGGGATCACCTCAACACATATCCTCAGCAGTCAACGTTAACGTGGGAAATAACGCCTGTTGGTGGCCATTGAGGACTGGAGTTAACCACCCCTTCTTTCGACTATCCCCCGCCATTTCCATTTCGTGTTCTCCCTCGCTTTCTCACTTCTCTCTCTCCCCTTGCTCAGTTTTTCCAGGACAGCAGTTAACATCCATCATGCATTCAGCTATTTCCATGGTAACCGTGTTTATGGGGAATTCCCTGGAAATTCGGGGAATAAATGGACTTCTCAGAATTTCCGGAATAACATTTAGAAGCGCGTTCCTCCCCTCCCTGCGCTCCAGAGGGGCCACCAGCAGAGACGCCTTCCAAATGATGTTCAGAAGTCTGCACTCCTTCCAGCATTTAAGCATCATTTCATGTTCACAATGCTGCCAAAAAAATGGGCATTCTACAATGTAAAGAAGTACTAAGTATGACCTATCAAGGGTTCTCCTTATAATTAGGAATGTTGGTGGGATATTGCCTGGGCGGAAAACTTGCTTTGTGGGTTACATTTCTTTATGTCAAATTACATTATTTATTGTAGTTTAAACCTAAATTCATCCTGTGAAAGGGTTTCTGCATCCTTTTGCCTACAAAAAAGCACGAATAGATATATATCAACAAAAAGAAAAATCAGCGCTGAAAAAGAACGCTGTGACGTTCGAAACGCGTTGGATGGGTCTTTTGTCACATTAAAGTGCCCTTTTAATCATTTTCTGTTTTGGGTCCTTCCTGTTCCGTTTGTGCTGGTGCGCTTTTGGTCTCCTTTTTCCCTGATATATATATATATTTATATATATATTTTTATATATATATATATATATCTGTGGCCTGGGTTCCCCGAATGGCCCCTTACATCCGCTCGGGAGAAGGGGGGTCGCTGTGGGGGCTGCCGGAGTGGCGAGCGCATTGCCGGAGCTCCGACGGGAGCTAATGATCAGGGCGCCGCCATCTTGCCTTTTACGCATGCGCAGTATCTTCTCGTGGTGCGGCGGCCATTACAAGGTTCGCGCATGCGCAGGGAGCATTGCGGTGGCCATTAGAGATAGCGCACGCGGCGCAAATGCAAAGGGGTTCCGCGGGGACTACAGCCCCAAGAAGGCCACAGGACTGGGAGTCAGGTGGCCAGGCCTGGCCAATGAAGTGACAGGATTCTTCTGTGAGGCAGTTGATAGATTTGAAACTCTGAGGGTTGCTGGTAGTTGGAGCAGGGACGCAGCTAGGGGAGGTTGTACATGTGCAGGGATCTGTGACCCTCTGCACTAGGCCAGAGATCCCCTAGGCCCCAGATAGGCCCCAACGCATCCTAAGTTTGTGGCTGCTGTAGGGAAGGCCCTTCAGTTAGGGATCCTGCCCCTTTAGTGATTAGCCAGCTTAGGGCCACAGTGGTTTCATTTGAACTATTGCTGCAGCAGTCTGACCAGACTGCCAGAGAGTGAGCGACCATCATTGTGGAAGTCACTCCAGAGGGAGACATCCCACCCAGCGGAGGATATTGTTGGATCGGCGGATCCCCTGCGTCTCATTGTTACTGCGCCCGGGTGGGAACACACTCGGCAGGTACTGTTCGCCAAACGTGCACCAACACCAGTATAATAAGGTGCTGATCACGCCTAGATGGGTGGGCATCTTTTGGGGATACTTATTGGGTGAAGTGACCAAGGGACACTTATTGGGTGAAGTGGTACTGTGGACACGGTGTGGGGATACACGGTGGTGGGACAACGCCATGGATGGCGAGGTTTAGCTGTAACCATTAGTATTGCTATTGCCTGTATGTGGTTTATGGTTATTGTTCACAGTAAATGTTATTATTGTTATTCTTATAACCTGTGGACTGTTATTAATAGTTCCTGCTCTGGGTTATCCCATCCAATTGGGATCCCGTGCAGCTGGAGGCGCTGCCACTCAGTATATTCCTTACCACAGGCTCCCAGTAGCGGAGGCTCAGATCCCTGTGAGCCGTCAGGTACCGCCAGCCCTAGTAGACCCTTCACACTAGCGGGAAAGAGGGCTACATTTTTATATAAAAGATTAATCCAAACAATAAGAAACGTAAATCGAAACAACAAAAGTCCAAGTATTTTGTAAAGAACCTTAGGGCCTGAGCTGCTTCTGCGGAATGAACTAGTTTCCAAACAGATCTAAAAAACAGAAGCGCACGTCCCCATAGATAGTGCATTACCGTTTAATACATTAACTAAATGGGAGTAACCTTACAAATGCCCACTCACCGGAGCCCCCCGGTGCCCCTGGATTATCCGATTCACATCCGGACGGGACTTGGCGGAGGTTGTCCTTGCCTGGGGTCGCGGGCGGTGAGGGGTTTCATCTGATCTCCTGCATCACAGATCAGCAGCCGTTCCCACCAGTGTCAGGTTCTTTCACACTGCGATTTTATCACGAATGTTTGTGAGTGGGCATTGTTAAAGTTACTCCAATTTAGTTAATGTATTAAACGGTAATACACTATGGGGCATGCGCTTCGGTTTTTTGTCATATATATATATATATATATATATATATATATATATACACACATGTATGTATGTATGTATGTATGTATGTATGTATGTATATATATATATATATATATATATATATATATATATATATATATATATAGAATCCAATGCATATGCAAGTAAATAAGTTTTGGTGCTTATCCCATAAAGCAATAACAGACCATACGATACCGGTTGCAACACGACATCAAGGGACAGCACGCAGGTAAGTAAATCAAAAATGTTCTATATTTGATAGAAGACACAAAAACCGACGTTTCGGTCCCCCAGTGGGACCTTTCTCAAGGTGGTGCACCACCTTGAGAAAGGTCCCACTGGGGGACCGAAACGTCGGTTTTTGTGTCTTCTATCAAATATAGAACATTTTTGATTTACTTACCTGCGTGCTGTCCCTTGATGTCGTGTTGCAACCGGTATCGTATGGTATATATATATATATATATATATAAAAGTGACAAAAACCCTCCACAGGAAAGCAAATATGCAAATACAACTGTATGCTCATCTGCATGTCTTATATATATATATAAGACATGCAGATGAGCATACAGTTGTATTTGCATATTTGCTTTCCTGTGGAGGTTTTTTGTCACTTTTTTGACTCACCATAACTTAACTCAGTATTATGGTATAGCCTATCCCATAGCCTCTTATGCATATCCAGTTAAAATCAACCCCACACTGATGAGACCCATTAAGTTCGAAACAGCTGTCTGTGGGTGGTTTTCTGGGTATGCACCTTAACCCTGGCTGTGCTCAAAGCTATGACCATGCAGCAAGCTTAAGCCTATAGGGAACCATGTTAAAAATGGTTTTTGAGGCAAAAAGTGACACTGTGTGCTCATTTGCATGTCATTTCCCAGAATCCCTTGCTGCAGTGGAAGTGCTGTATGCTGGGTGATGATGGGGAAAGGCGGGGTTGCAAACCTGCCTAAGACATGCAGATGAGCATACAGTTGTATTTGCATATATATATATATATATATATATATATATATATATATATATATATATATATATATACACATACACACACACACTTAATTATATAAACATTGTGACAAGATGAAAGCACAAGCAATTTGCACAGCAAAAAAAAATAACTATGACCCAGTTATGCGAGACTGCAGCTTTAATCCTGCTCTGTTGTACGAGGATATTACAAGGCCATGAGATTAGCTCAGGAAACCGAGAATGTGATTCCACAAATTGTTTGCAAACTCGAAGAGAAAAAAAAATAGCCCGGCCTTGCAAATTACCCCATCAAGTCGGAGGCGCTCGCACGGCTGCTCGCTTAATTGCAGCAGAATTAGTCAAATTCTTTTAGTCTTCTCATTAAGGGGAGGGGGCGGACAGGGCAAATATTTTGTAATTGCATATTTTAATGGTGCCCGCTGCCTTTTAGTCTCTGTTTATTCATACTATATGATCTCTATACACCGTATATGCATGCTATCTGCTCTCTATACACCGTATATGCATGCTATCTGCTCTCTATACACTGTATATTCATGCTATCTTCTCTCTATACACTGTATATACATGCTATCTGATCTCTATACACTGTATATGCATGCTATCTGATCTCTATACACTGTATATACATACTATCTGATCTCTATACACCGTATATGCATGCTATCTGCTCTCTATACACTGTATATACAGTACATAATATCTGATCTCTATACACTGTATATGATATGCATGCTATCTGCTCTCTATACACTGTATATACATACTATATGATCTCTATACACTGTATATGCATGCTATCTGCTCTCTATACACCGTATGTGCATGCTATCTGCTCTCTATACACCGTATATGCATGCTATCTGCTCTCTATACACCGTATATGCATGCTATCTGCTCTCTATACACTGTATATTCATGCTATCTTCTCTCTATACACCGTATATACATGCTATCTGATCTCTATACACTGTATATACATGCTATCTGATCTCTATACACTGTATATACATGCTATCTGATCTCTATACACTGTATATACATGCTATCTGATCTCTATACACTGCATATACATACTATCTGATCTCTATACACTGTATATGCATGCTATCTGATCTCTATACACTGTATATACATACTATCTGATCTCTATACACTGTATATACATGCTATCTGATCTCTATACACTGTATATACATACTATCTGATCTCTATACACTGTATATACATGCTATCTGATCTCTATACACTGTATATACATGCTATCTGATCTCTATACACTGTATATACATACTATCTGATCTCTATACACTGTATATGTATGCTATCTGATCTCTATACACTGTATATACGTACTATCTGATCTCTATACACTGTATATACATTCTATACACTGTATATACATACTATCTGATCTCTATACACTGTATATACATACTATCTGATCTCTATACACTGTATATACATACTATCTGATCTCTATACACTGTATATACATGCTATCTGCTCTCTATACACTGTATATGCATGCTATCAGATCTATATACACTGTATATACATACTATCTGATCTCTATACACTGTATATGCATGCTATCTGCTCTTTATACACTGTATATGCATGCTATCTGATCTCTATACACTGTATATCATGCTATCTGCTCTCTATACACTGTATATGCATGCTATCTGATCTCTATACACTGTATAAGCATGCTATCTGATCTCTATACACTGTATAAGCATGCTATCTGATCTCTATACACTGTATAAGCATGCTATCTGATCTCTATACACTGTATATACAGTACATACTATCTGATCTCTATACACTGTATATGCATGCTATCTGATCTCTATACACTGTATAAGCATGCTATCTGATATCTATACACTGTATATGCATCGATTCCCCCAGCCCTGATCCCCGCAGGCAGCCCCACGATGCCCCAGCAGCTGACACCGGAGGTAGGGGGGTAGGGGGCTGCGAGTGTGCTGCGAGTGAGTGTGTGCAGTGTGCTGTAAGAGTGTGCTGTGAGTGTGTGCAGTGTGCTGTGAGTGTGTGCAGTGTGCGGTGTGTGTGCAGTGAGTGTGTGTAGTGTGTGCAATGAGTGTGTGTAGTGTGTGTGCAGTGTGCTGTGAGTGTGTGCAGTGTGCTGTGAGTGTGCAGTGTGTTGTGAGTGTGTGCAGTGTGTTGTGAGTGTGTGCAGTGTGTTGTGAGTGTGTGCAGTGTGCCATGTGTGCAGTGTGTTGTGAGTGTGTGCAGTGTGTTGTGAGTGTGTTGTGAGTGTGTGCAGTGTGTGGTGAGTGTGTGCAGTGTGCTGTGAGTGTGCGCAGTGTGCGTGAGTGTGTGCAGTGTGCTGTGAGTGTGTGTTGTGAGTGTGTGCAGTGTGCTGTGAGTGTGTGCAGTGTGCTGTGAGTGTGGGCAGTGTGTCTGTGTGTGTGCGCGAAAAACACATACACTCAATCTCAACACACACTCAATCACAACCAACACAAGCACAACACACACACTCAATCACAACACAAAATCATAAGTCACCTGGGGGGGGGAGGAAGTACTACTGTAAGCCTGCTCATTCTGTCCCTCATGATGCTGAAAACTGGGACGGGTAACACAGGAGGAGGAGGGGATGTCTGTGTGCAGGGAAGGAAAGCCCCGCCCCCTCCGACACAGAGCAGAGACGCAGCCTCAGCACGGAGCTTCTGGCCGCCCCTGCACAGCTCTGCCCGCCCCCAGGTTTCCCCGCACGCATCCGGCGCCCCCCCTAAATTATCTTGCGCCCCCCAGTTTGCGCACCGCTGCAGTGTATATCATTCTATCATTGGCTAAATGTGTATATTTCTTGGATTTCCCAAACACAAGGATTCATGTTTAATATGTCTTTACGTAACGAGTTGCTGGTCGTTATACTGGTAAAGGGGTTAATTACAGAGACTATTGTGGCAGTAGAGTGCTAGCTCTTTGGGCACAAATGATGTTTGGCTGTAATATTGTCCGCAGGGCGCGGCGGATTGCTTCTCTGTTTGTTCATGCTCTGCTGGGCAAAGACAGGGTTTATGTAAAATAAATGGTATTATTATTCTGTCCAAGCAACCCATGGAGAAAATGCCTGCAAATATTCCTCATTCTGTCACCTCCTTAGATGAGGAGAGAAGCAAAACGTTCCACGGACTGAACCGGCGGCCCAGGCAGAATGAAATGATAGGCTTCCCAGGCAGAAAATAACCCCGGTGACTGGCCGCCTGCATTGTATATTACCAGCTCGTTCCTGTGTACCTGCTCCTGATAACTGAAATTACCAGTTTCCCCTCTTGAATGCACCGCTGGGGATTGCAGAATAGAGGGAACAGCTCGCCGGTTGTGTGCGTGTGATGGTACAAATCAATGCTTTTCATCACTGGAAGGAGCCCGGGGAGCACAGCAGAGACCGGCGGATTATACTTTAGTGCAACTGACATCTTTCCTCCTACATAACAAAGTACGAGTGCCAGCCTCGGAGCAGCCGAGTGTAAGCGTGGCAGGAGAGTCGCTGATTCCGCATCTCATCGTCTGGAAATAGGAGCCCATTAGCCAAAACTACACAGTACTTTAACCCAGGGGTGGCCAACTTTAGTACTCAAGGGCCACCAACAGGTCAGGTTTTCAGGATATCCCTGCATCAGCACAGATGACTGAATCAGTGGCGCAGTCAGTGACCAGCGGCCACTGATTGAGCCACCTGTGCTGAAGCAGGGATATCCTGAAAACCTGACCTGTTGGTGGCCCTTGAGGACTAGAGTTGCTCATCCCTGTTTTAGCCTGTCCAAAATAACTATATATATATATAACCCAGTAAAATCAACCCCACACTGATGAGACCCATCAAGGTCGAAACAGCTGTCTGTGGGTGGTTTTCTGGGTATGCACCTTAACCCTGGCTGTGCTCAAAGCTGTGACCATGCAGCAAGCTTAAGCCTATAGGGAACCATGTTAAAAATGGTTATTGAGGCAAAAAGTGACACTGTGTGCTCATTTGCATGTCATTTCCCAGAATCCCTTGCTGCAGTGGAAGTGCTGTATGCTGGGTGATAATGGGGAAAGGCGGGGTTGCAGACCTGCCTAAGACATGCAGATGAGCATACAGCTATATTTGCATATATATATATATATATATATATATATATATATATATATATATATATACACACACACACATTTTCCTTTCCAAAACGATATTCCATCTTTTCTTAAACAAATCTACTGTATCATCCATCATGTTTGCCATGAGTCGTACATTCCACATTGTCATGGCTCTCACAGTTCGGGGTCTTTCTCCTTTTCTAGCTGCTAGTAAAACCTTTCTGCCCTGTAAGTTTCTTGGACACTCCTGCTCTAAAAAAGTTGCAGGACAGCGATCGCTCATGCTTGGAGAGCTGGTGACACCACCGCTCTCCAAGCATGAGCGAGCTCAGCGGCAGCGTGGACTCAGCCTTAGTTGTAGATGTCTCAGATGTCTCCTTTGTAATGTGAATATGGGTCATCTGTTCTCCTAAATCGGATCTCCCATCCCCTTGTTTTTTTTGTAACATATTTTTTATTTACATTTTTTGAAAAACATAAGGGGAGGGATAGAGAAATAGAGAAAAGGATGGGGGGGGGGAGTGTAGGTACCACCAATTTAACACCGGTAACAAAGAAAGAACAAGAGTACAACGATGCCATACAATCCCAACTCCACATATTACCAACTCTAAAAGAGAGAGGATACAGCCCTCAGTCTGCAGTGACTGAAAAATTCCCCTGTTCCCCCTAGAGTTCCAGGCCTCCCAGGCTTTTGGGGATTTTCTTGAATTATGTCTCACATAAACTGTTAATGGATTGCACCTCACTTACTCTCGAAATGATCTCTCGTGGAGGGGGTTAGGGGCTTTTTCCAGGCCCCTGCGATTGCACGTCGTGCCGCAGTCAGGATATGTAACAATCATTTAGATTTGTTTTCGTGTAAATTATCTAGCGGCTTACCCAGAACCATAATTGGGTCTAGGGGGATTCCTATCTCAAATATTTCACGCACCAAATTCCGCACTATTCCCCAGAACCTCTGCATTTTGGGGTAGAACCACCAGATATGGGCCATATCTCCGACCATTTCCTTTTTTTTTAATCTGATGGCTCTTCTCCTGCAGTCTGCCCATTTTCCTTAGAAACAGAAAAAGAGGAAAACAGCGCACTGCCAGGGCGTCAGGAAACAGCGCACTGCCAGGGAGTCAGGAAACAGCGCACTGCCAGGGAGTCAGGAAACAGCGCACTGCCAGGGAGTCAGGAAACAGCGCACTGCCAGGGAGTCAGGAAACAGAGCACTGCCAGGGCGTCAGGAAACAGCGCACTGCCAGGGAGTCAGGAAACAGCGCACTGCCAGGGAGTCAGGAAACAGAGCACTGCCAGGGCGTCAGAAACAGCGCACTGCCAGGGAGTCAGGAAACAGCGCACTGCCAGGGAGTCAGGAAACAGCGCACTGCCAGGGAGTCAGGAAACAGCGCACTGCCAGGGAGTCAGGAAACAGCGCACTGCCAGGGAGTCAGGAAACAGCGCACTGCCAGGGAGTCAGGAAACAGCGCACTGCCAGGGAGTCAGGAAACAGCGCACTGCCAGGGAGTCAGGAAACAGCGCACTGCCAGGGCGTCAGGAAACAGCGCACTGCCAGGGAGTCAGGAAACAGCGCACTGCCAGGGCGTCAGAAACAGCGCACTGCCAGGGAGTCAGGAAACAGCGCACTGCCAGGGAGTCAGGAAACAGCGCACTGCCAGGGAGTCAGGAAACAGCGCACTGCCAGGGAGTCAGGAAACAGCGCACTGCCAGGGAGTCAGGTGGTGAAAAGTAAAATCCTATTTATTCAGCACAAAGGCAATAAAAACATCACCCCAGGAGGGGAACAAAATCCTCCTACGCGTTTCGGACAGGTAGGTCCTTTATCAAAGCGTACTCAAGTTACTCCTTGTTCCCAAACCCCAAAGCAAACAAGTCTTTGTTGTAAGCATGGTTACATTTGCTGAAGGAATACAATTTGACTCTTTACAACATTTTGTTTTAGATTGGCTATCAGGGGGCTGTACCTTTTACTGTTCTTCAACAACCACAAATTCTGTGGGGAGATTCCCAGAAGAGATATCTGTTGCAAGCCTACAATGCATCAATTTCCAGGGTTAATTCACCAAGTTCAAGAGATTGATGTTAAAAAGAAAGTTAGACATGTCACCCCCCTCCCAGGAACCGTCTCTCTGCACAAATTTCCCCTGCTGTCACCCTGATGAGTCAATTTCGATCTCTTGCAATATCATCCCATCTAAAAAATTTGACGAGCATTTTGACAAAATATAATATAGTAGACAATGCTTATCAAACATTCAGAGAGAGGCCTCGGAATCCATAATTCATAGCAGTGATGTGTATTCACCCAGGGTGGGTATTCGGTGGAATATGAATGAATACAATATTTCCTGGTAGGCACCGGCATTAATCATGTCTCTGATTTACTGGGCTTTGCTAGACACTAAATCCTAAAGTCTTGTAGTGTTAGCATTAAAAAAAAAAAAGTGTTTAATGATTTTAACAGATTTTTCACCTTCCCCATGAGGACTGAGCTGGGAGCTGTATTCGAATGATGGCTCTTACGATAAACCGGATTAAATGGGTGTACATATTTGTGTCCACACACAGACATTACCTGCCTAAGTCAAACCGATTTTTGAGTGAATGTGAAGGTTTATCTCCATACTGCAACATATTGTTCTTCCTGAGAAAAGATAGCTTGAGCAGAATGTTACAATGTTATGGTTTGTTACACCAGTAGCAATACTAAACCAGTTCAATGCGTTCCGACCACACGGCTGTACCAGTGGTCAAAGTATAACTGAGCTCGGGATTCCGGCGGAGTTCAACACATTGATCCATCGAGAGAGACCAGCAGGGTAGGTTTTCAAGATTGTCACATAACACCTTGTCTACGAGCACTCAAACTGTGGGTGATCAGGGAACGGTGTCCTGACAATGACTTCACCAGCCTCGATAGTGTCGTGGTCCTCAGACCACAAGGGAATTCTGATTGGTCTGTGCCAAAAACAACAAGACAAAGGGTAGCCACCACCCGGTCATGGCCAATGAGGACACCCGAGAGCATGGCTCAGGCCAACACCATCCGAAATACGTTCATGTCTTCTCCACAGGGTGCCCCAACCATTACCGAGGGCAGGTTCTCACAAGAGCTGTGACTAACTACAAAAATACAGAGTGGTGTCTGGGATGGTCGGACAAGTAACAAACCGAGAGGCCCCAGAGTTCCCAGAAAATACATCAAAAATACACCAAAAAGCTAAATCTTGCAAAAAAACCACAAAGAAAACGGTAGGGTTATACAAAGTACGTGAGCTAACAATCAGGGCAGTCGAGAGAGCGATTAAACGAAGAGGGTTAGCATGAAAAAAGGTACGGTAAAAGTGCAGCAGCGTAGACTAATATAGTACGAAAGAGTAAGGTACCGTTCTTGGAGCAGACTAAGGGCCTCATGCAGTAAAGTCCGATAGAAATTATCGGGAGGGTTTTGAAATCGCCATGTTTTTGCCGAGTTGCCCTCACGGTATGCAGAAAGGCCCGAATACCAGTGAGAACAACATTTCCAAACATGGCGAGTTGCCGGCGGTGATAGGACCTGCCCTCCAATAAGGGCTTACCCGGCGACTTGTACCTGCTGCCAAGAGATCCTTAAGAAATAAAAATATTTGTACATTTAAATTTTATTACTATGTATTGTAGCAGGGGGTCTCCGGAGCAGACCCGCATTGGTTTCAGGTTCGAGGACCCCCTAGTTTCCGAGATACAGGCCCCGTTATGGGGTGCCGGTATCTCCTATGCATGGAGATGTCCTGATCACGTGATGTGGGACATTTACTTGGCGGGGATACCGGCACCCTATAAAGGGGCCTGTATCTAGGGAAGTAGGGTGTCCCCGGACCTGAAATCAATGCGGTTCTGCTCCGGAGACCCCCTGCTCATCTACACTAGTAATAAAATGTACATTTAAAAATATTTAGTAAGCACCAATACACCACCCACCCCCCGTACCCCCCATAAAACCATGATTTATTATTTTACACACATGATTAATACCCCAGGCCGGCAGGGGTCCCCGGTGGTTCCGACTGGGGTGTCCGCAAGCCCCACAATGCACCCCAAGTGGGTACCCACGGGTGTCTGGGGGCCTCTCGGTGGATGCCACTAGGCTCCGTGGGCCTCCAGGTGGTAACCCTGGATGTCCGTGGGCCCCAATGGGGTTCACGGGTGGTCCCGTGGGTGTCTGGGGGTCCCCGGGTTGTCCCCACGGGTGTCTGGGGGCCCTCAGGTGGTTCCCACAGGTGTCTGGGGCCCTCGGATGGTTCCTGCGGATCCACGGGGCCCCCACAGCTGTGGGGCCCATGGTTCTTTCTAGCAGGTGTCCCCTGTGGGTCCTCCGGAGGTACCCGTGGGCGTCTGGGGGTCCTCGAGTAGTACCCGTGGGTCCCTGCAGGCCTGAGGTACCAATCCTGTATGTCAAAAAATAAAACATAGCCTACATTTAAATCAAACATCTCCTCACCAAACACATACAGTACAGAAATGGGCAAAATAACTATTATCCAGATATGGATAATAGATTATTTGCCCATTATTAATCACAACATTACCAAGCATAAATAAAGTAAATAAAACCATTCTACTTACCCCTGGCAATGTGAAGGGCGTCCTCGTCAGCATACTGCAGATCCATGTCCTTTGATGCCAGAAAGAATACATAATTAATACAATCTAATGTCCCCTAGCCCCTTAATCACCTTAGCGGTTAATAACCGCTATGGTAATTAAGGGGTTAACCCACCCTGCCCTGCTACCCACCCGTAAGGCCTAACCACCCACCCCGAACCAACTATACCCACCCTTCACCTATTCATTGTACATCATACCCATATAATATGTGCATGATTGACCAATATACCAAGAAATGGGGAAGGATTAAAAAATCAGCCAAATATAAATCATAACATAGCCAAATAAAAAACATTACATAGCCACATAAAAAAACAGGGTTGGCTGGAAGTGTGTCGGGGCCCGGTGCAGTGGGAGTATGGCTAGGCCTCATACCTTCCCCCGGAGCTGGCATCTCCTCCTGCTACGTTATTTTGTCATGGCGAAGCGTCACCATGTGACATCACGGCATTATGTGACGTCATCACATGATAGCAGGAGGAGATGCCGGCACTTACAGAGGCATTTTTATGAAATTTGGTGGCTTTGCTGCTGAAAGGTAACTAGCAAAATACCAATCTGCTAGCCATGAAGGGTTTAACTAAGGTGTTGTTACATGTGACACACATCAGTATGGTCCATTGCAGCTATAGATACATCTTATTTGCCGTTTTAGTGATTGGGGCTTTTGGGCCAAAGCAGCTGTTAAAAAGCTATAAGTTAGGAAGTTACTGGAGTCACTGTGAGTGTTGGGGTCAGTCTATTAAAGCCTTAAGAGACATGAAGGGTTTGCTAACTCAGACTGCATCAGGATGAGCAGCTGCATTAATGTCCTGCATATCATTCACATCATACCTGGAAGTATTGAAATGCTAAATTTCCAGCCTAATAAGAGGCAATTCTGCAGGGCGGCTAACGTGATTCCTTTCTTAAAAACGTGTGCTGCGTTGGCCTGTGGGGGTTCATGGGGGACAAGCGCTTTTAACACCAAATATCCAGATACTTTGAGCAAAGAAAGAGATACAATAAATTGCGATTTATTTACAGAATGAACATACACAGCTTGATTTACAATTACAATGAAAAATACACTTACTGGAACTGGGTCAAATTAAATAAAATGTTCCCAAAATGAAATGTTGCCAAAACAAAGTCTCTAGGAGCAATTTCCCAAGAGCGGGAGTTGCTCGCATAAAGAGCCTGAAACAGTCCTCTGTCAGCAGCGCAACTTGCCACTGCTGTTTACTCCGCTGGAACTGCTTCTTTCGCGATGAAACTTGCAGCTTAGATATTTTTTGAACAAACAAATATAAAGTCCCCAGCGCTAAAGTCCAAGATACCGTGATCTTTAAGGCAGTCTCTAGTCTTTAAGGTGGTAGTTGGGCTCTGATATAGATGCTCCAGATGGGATGATGTCCTTGATGTAGATGGATACACCGTCTGAAATAACAGATAAACAGACACACCTGATTGCGCAGTGTGTTACAGCAATCAGAGCCCTATCTGAGATGCGAAAGAATCCTACTCACATAATAAACGCCAATATATTCAGTGGAGAGGATCTGTGCTTGCTCCCCTTCTAATCCGCTCCTCACACGAACCCCACGTGGAGACAGCTTACTGGGGACAGCTTACAGGGTACACCCTCTATCCTCAATGGCGTCGGGGATGCGTCCGTTACGACACCTCCACCAATGTGAGACAGGAATACGTACAAGATAGTGTAGTATGAACAGACCTTTATTTCTTAAAACACTATAAAACGTGATAAAATACACTCACATGGTGCAATAACAGATGGTATTGCTCAATATGCCGTCCGCAGCTTGCATTTCCTGATACCACACCGGAGAGAATCACTGCACACAGACACGCTGTCGACTTGGCGTGTGACGTCAGTGCTATAGGAAGCTCTCCCTGCGGCAGGACTACAATGGCTGGGATGGTTCAAAAGACTAAGCTCCTCCTCCCTACCCGACCACGTGTCACGAAACGCGTAGGGAGGAGGAGCTCAGTCTTTTGAACCATCCCAGCCATTGTAGTCCTGCCGCAGGGAGAGCTTCCTATAGCACTGACGTCACACGCCAAGTCGACAGCGTGTCTGTGTGCAGTGATTCTCTCCGGTGTGGTATCAGGAAATGCAAGCTGCGGACGGCATATTGAGCAATACCATCTGTTATTGCACCATGTGAGTGTATTTTATCACGTTTTATAGTGTTTTAAGAAATAAAGGTCTGTTCATACTACACTATCTTGTACGTATTCCTGTCTCACATTGGTGGAGGTGTCGTAACGGACGCATCCCCGACGCCATTGAGGATAGAGGGTGTACCCTGTAAGCTGTCCCCAGTAAGCTGTCTCCACGTGGGGTTCGTGTGAGGAGCGGATTAGAAGGGGAGCAAGCACAGATCCTCTCCACTGAACATATTGGCGTTTATTATGTGAGTAGGATTCTTTCACATCTCAGATAGGGCTCTGATTGCTATAACACACTGCGCAATCAGGTGTGTCTGCTTATCTGTTATTTCAGACGGTGTATCCATCTACATCAAGGACATCATCCCATCTGGAGCATCTATATCAGAGCCCAACTACCACCTTAAAGACTAGAGACTGCCTTAAAGATCACGGTATCTTGGACTTTAGCGCTGGGGACTTTATATTTGTTTTTTCACTGTGTATATCAGGTTTGGAAATACCTGTCATTATTGTCACCTAGCTGCTTTTTTTCTCACAGCATTGTGTAAGTCACTTTGATATTAATTCGATGTTGCACCAGCACTTATCATTGTTTTAGCACAATATTGTTAGCACTTAGTTTAGTGTAGGTTAGCGCCTTTGGAGGGGTTATTTTCTTTGTTTTGTTCATTAGATATTTTTTGCATGAATCCTAGATGGTATGACAACCTTACAGCATGATGAAAAGTTGTTACAGCATGATGACTCTCCCTAAACTGAGCTGTGTCAGGATTTATAATACCTCTGGTGTTCATTCCCAGAAAACCTGCAGCCCAATCAAAACGCCTGAGCGATCTCCCTATAACCAGGCTGAGCCACTGTCATGGTAACTTGTGATAGGTTATAATAATACACACCAAAAATATCTCTGGGTTGAATTGAACGCGACTTAGATACTGTATGATAAATTAGAGTTTATTCCTTAAAGAAGGTGAACACATAAGATATACAAATAACAAGCAAAATATACACTTACTTAGGGTTGGGGATGATGAAGTAACCAGGAAAAAGGATTAGCAATTCATCGGGCATCAAATAGTTGGTAAACTTGAAGTCACGAAAACACGAACAACACTGAGTATAGGCTAGACACTGGTTTATATACAATTTCCAGTCTATACCTTATTATTGAGTGTAGGCCATTGGAGAACAATTACCTGCACCCAATCTCTCCTTGCCACCTCACCTGAGGGACACCTTAACACCCGCCCACTGGGTGGATATTATTCTAATCAGGGGGCTTAGTTCCTCAGCCCCCCTCCCACAATCCTGTCGTCTTAAAGTCTAGCTTGGCCAGGATACCCTTTGTCCAAGGTGTGAATTACAACACTTAATCTCAAGTACCCATGTCCTGCCTTCTGTTGTGCTTGCATACACAAGCAGGGTGGGGGAAGTCTTTGATCAGGAGTTTATGATCGACCATTTGTCTCCCATCCTGATCATTAACATAGCATATGGGCTCTGAGTTTTCATACCAGACCCAAAATACAATTCAGACTTTAATACCTTCACATAATAAAATAATCCGTTCTGCTGGGCCCAGTGGGCTGATACTTGCAAATCCCTCATGCCGGAGGGGACTCTCCATGGTGGCCAAGTTTCAGCTCTCTGCGACCCCCAGAACCGGAGATACACAAATGCAGTTTAAAACTCTTATTACTTTAATGCAGGATTCTCCGCTTCAAAATGAATCTCTGCTTTTCACTCTTTTCCCATTGAAATCAACGAGCTCCGTCGCCAAGGGCTTTCAATGGAGCAACTCCGCCATTGACGTCTATGGGACTTCTCCGTCATAGCCTTTCAATGGAGGAACGCCGCCGTTGACGTCTATGGGGAAAATCACCAATCTTTACAGTTGCCCATACTCCGTCTGGTTGGTCGGAGAGGGTTGGAAATGGTCATGCAGTGATGCTGGAGCAGTGACTACATGCGACCCAAATCCCAGCCCTCTGGTCCTCACAGAACCGGAGATATGGACTTACACTTTTTACAGTTCCGGACTTAGCCGTTTTTACGCCACGCGGCTTTCTCCCATTGGAATCAATGGCCGGCGCCGCCATAGGAAATGCATGGACGAGCGCCGCCATTAGATTCAATGGGACCTCCGCGCCGCCATTAGAATCAATGGCGCGACCCTCTTGCTGAGCTCGAACCTTTACGGGTGTCCTGGATTCTCGGACCCGGTGGGGGTCGGGTGTGGGGGTGCCTAGGAGCTAGGGGTAAAATGAATTTTATTTCTAGGTGCCCTAGAACCTAAGGTTCCCACGCCAATTGCAGTTGAACTTGAACGCAGTGATAAAAGCTCTTTTTAAAGACATTGTATCCGCTCTTGCGGTCTGCGGTTTGGATGGCTGCCAACCTGTTCCTGGAGGTCGGCGTCGAGGAATCCCCATTGAAGTCAATGGCCCCATTGACTTACAATGGGAAACCGCCGCTCCTCCTCTAGGACGCCACCTCCTGGTCTTCGCTGGAAACAGGCCCAAAACCGCCAGATCTGCCATTGGAATGCATGGAGCTGCAATGGCGACCTATGGGACGCTGCAAAATGGAGCCTGAAAAGGCGGGAACCTGGAACAAAGGGCTATAAATACTAAGTTAACCTTAACCCTTTCCCTCCCGCATCAATCCCAGTGTATGTGTTGGTGCAAACACTGGAACAGAAACAATACATATTTACAGGGGAATATACATTTGGTTGCTGAAGCAGGGAAAAAACACCTTACTGGACCGCAGTCCAGTTAACCCCTTGCTTCCCAAGGGAGAGCAGGGGGTGGCCAAATGGGGTGTAACCCCTTTAATCCTGGGCCAAACCCCCTCTCCCATGACAGCCACTCACCTGCTTGCCAGTCCTGTGGAGACTGGCACTGGGAGCTTCAACCTAGCAACTGGGCATGTGCGACAAATGCCATCTTTTCCCCACTTGTCACGCCAGCCACCCTACAGGCTCAGTGCCTTAAAAGTCTGGGAAGGGGGACAACTTGCCAGGGTGGTTCTTCCTTTCCCCCTCCTTGCTAACAAAAGGTTTAACACCTCCATATCCTTGATGGCCTTTGAAGCTCAGAGGGCGGAGTAGCCCTTGTTTCCCATGCAAATGGATTTTTATCCATACTGAATGACTTCCTCTGAACCTTACTTTAATAAAAATATAAACCTTGGGTACTTTTAAAACCCTTTTCTTTTCCACTTATACAGAGAAACCTTGCCATATGTACATACCTTTGAATGTAATTCAATTCCCTGCCCAGTCTTACTGTTCTAGTCTGTGCTGAAGCAGGGAGATTTGGCAGTGAGCTGCAAATTGCTTTCTAAGAAGAATTTTATCCGGTGGTCTGTGTTCCTCATGTCCTCAGGAATCTGGGGGGATTCCTGAATACATGTTTCGTGGTAACCCGCGACACTGCCCCCCTTCTATCCAAACACATCCTGACAACATTTTACCGTAAAATCACCCCTGAAGCTCACGCCCTGCACATCCCCGCTGGCTGGCACTCCTGGAACAGTAAAAATACACATACACCTTTATTACAAATGCAGTTACATGCCATGATTGGGTTGAAGAGCTGACAATCACAATTCCCCAATATGGCTCAGGGGCACCCAGCCGGGCCAAATACCTTTATTAATGGCCTGGGTACCCCCTCATCGTCACAGGGGGGAACTCTGGTGATGAATAGGTTAATACAGCCTCTCAGTCTTAAAAAAAATGCAGTGAGAATCCAAGTAGACTGATTAACCTCTTCTTTGCCAGAGAATCCTGCATTGTGACGGCAAACGGGCAGACTTTGATAATCAATGTAACCTCTTCGATGCCAAGCTCGGCACCTCTGCCAGCGATGGGTTTAAATATCCTCTGTGTTTGCTTTTACCTTACAGATTTCAGGCTAATCAGTGGCTCAATCTTTGACTGCACCAGCTGTGCTGAAGCAGGGATATCCTTAAAACCAAACTTTTGGTGGGATCTTGAGGACTGGAGTTGAACACCCTTGTGCTATGGCATGAGCAGGTAGTGTAATTACATAGTTACATTAAACCAGTGTAGATCTAACTGTGATCTAGCTCCCTTTTTAAATATAGGCGCCATATCTGCTTTACGCCAATCTTGTGGTACTGAGCCTGTGGAAATGGAGTCTTTGAACATTAAATGTAACGGTTTTGCTATTACTGAACTTAACTCCTTAAAAACTCTTGGATGTATGCCATCAGGGCCAGGTGCCTTATTTACTTTCATTTTATCAAGCCGCCTATGAACTTCTTCCTCAGTTAACGAAATGTTTGTTAATATAGAGGTTGTGGCTTCCTCCTGCGGCACTATTATTGCAATTAATTCTAATAAATCTACAAAGTGGGTATAGTGGGCCCGAGGTGGGTGGTTAGGCCTCCCGGGTGAGTAGCGGGGAAGGGTGGGTTAACCCCTTAATTACTATAGCGGTTATTAACCACTAAGGTGATTAAGGGGTTAGGGGCCATTAGATTGTATTTTTTCATGTATTCTTGCCGGCATCAGAGGACATGGACCTGCAGTATGCTGACGAGGACACCCTTCATGATGGCATGGGTAAGTAGAAAGGTTTATTTACTTTATTTATGCTGGCTGGCTAATGTTTTATTTTATAATGGGCAAATGCACTATTATCCATATCTGGATAATAGTTTGTTTGCCCATTACAGTACTGTATGTGATGGGGGGGGGGAAGAGGGGTGTATTTATTTCAATGTATTGCAAAAGAAAATTTGCCACAGGTTTGATACTGCAGGCCAGCGGGGACCCGCGAGGACCACCTGAGGGCCCCCAGACACTCGCAGGGACTACCAGAGGGCCCACAGACACCCATGGGCCCACCTGAGGACCCCCAGACACCCCCAGGAACCACCCGAGGGCCCACAGACACCCGCGGGGACCACCAGAGGACCCTCGTGGCCTCTGGAATCAATCATCTGGGGGTAGAGGAGGTGGGTATTAGTGTTTATTGTGGGTAGCGGGGGTGGGTGAAGGGGGTATTTGGCCCTTGGTGGGTAGCGGGAGGGGTTAACCCCTTCATTGCCTTAGCGGTTAGCCTGTAAATGCATTTTTAATGCATAGGATTCATGCCGGGGGTCTCCGGTGCTGATATTAATGGATATCAGCTCCAGAGAGCCCCGGCATCAATCCGATACAGAAAAAAAACTTTTTTTTCTAAGTCCCGTCTCGCCGCCTCTCAGCAGCTTCTCGCCAGCCTCACGCCAACCTTTCTTGGCGTGTGGGTTTTGGGAGAAACTCGCCATTCTAGAGCCACGATAGGCCTCAATAATGCGGCTACTAGAATTGCACGAATTTCAGAACCTGCCGATAAGTGGCTTATCGGCACTTACCCGGCGATTTTTTTATGACGGCTGAAATTTTTGGCGATTCATGCCCTTATTGCCCACTTATCGAGGCTTACTGAAAAGGCATTTTGGGCCGATAAGTGCTCGATAAGTGGCTTATCGACACTTATAGTATAGCCCCCATGCATTTATTTATCACACTGTAAGACATGAAGCCAACAACGGATTCATTAAGAAGTGACGGCCATTTTTAAGGCCGACAAAAAAATGCATTATCATCCGACCTGTTTCTTGTATTAGTGCTATTGCGCTATAAATCCTATAGCGCGATAAGTGATGTGAAAAATGCAGCCTGGAAGAGCTGCATGGAGATGCTGCGTCTCCATGCACGGCTCTTACAGGCGATCGTGCAATAAAAAAATTGATTTTGATAATAGTGTGTGGGAGTAGGGGGCCTCCTGAGCTGAACCGCATTGATTTCAGCCTCGGGTTTCCCTACTTCCCGAGATACAGGCCCCATTATAGGGTGCCGGTATCCCCTGTGCTTTTAAATCTCCCGTGTCACGTGACCGGGGGATTTAAATCCTGCAGGGTGATACCGGCACCCCATAACGGGGCCTGTATCTCAGGAAGTAGGGGTCCCCGAGGCTGAAATTAATGCGGTTCAGCTCAGGAGACCCCCTGCTCATGTACACTGTTATCAAAATCCCAATAACAATTTAAAAAAATCATTACCATGGCGGCTATCCTCTATGGTAATGAAGCAGCTTTAATTTAATTTGTATTCGTAGTGTGCAGGAGCAGGGGGTCCCCTGAGATGAACCGCATTGATTACAGCCTTGGGGACCCTCTTCTTCCCGAGTTACAGGCCCCGGTATGGAGTGCCGGTATCTCCTCCAGTATTTAAATCCCATGGTCACGTAACGCGGTTGATTTAAAAATGGCGGCGAAGGCGCACCCGATACCCCATACCAGGGCCTGTAACTCGGGAAGAAGGGGATCCCTGAGGCAGAAATCAAAGCGGTTCAGCTCAGGAGACCCCCTGCTCCCGCACACTATTATTAAAAATTACATTAAAGCAGCTTCATTACCTTAGCGTATAGCCGCTAAGGCAATGAAGGGGTTAAGGCACAATAGCAGGTTTATTGGGGGCAGAGGGGGTGAGAGAAGGGGGTACTTGGCCCTTCACTCACCCCCTCTGACCCCAATAAACATGACAATATGTACTACCCACCAATACACAACCCTATACCCCCCTAAGGCCTGGGACCCGCTGCGCTCGTTGGCGCGGGCGGCAATGTAGCGAGTTCCCCACCAGCAGGGGAATCCTCGCGAGTCGGTCCCGGTCCCCACTGGCTGCACAGCTGATCACACGCTGTGGCGCGTCAGCCGCTAGGAGACACCACAGAATGGTGTTTCCTATCTTCGACGCGTCACGTGGTGTGGCTGTGAGCCAATGGGGAGGGGAGGCTGCGGGAGGAGGAGAGGCTTCGGGGAGCGGGGAGGAGTGTGGAGTGAAAGCAGGTGAGTGCCTGTCTGTATATGTGTGTGCCTGAGTGCCTGTGTGTGTGTGTATGTATGTGCCTGAGTGCCTGTCTGTGTGTGTGTGTGTATGAGTGTGTGTATGTGTGTGCCTGTCTGTGTGCGTGCCTGTCTCTGTCTGTGTGTGTGTGTATGAGTGCGTGAGTGCCTGTCTCTGTGTGTGTGTGTATGTATGTATGTATGAGTGCCTGCGTGTGTGTGTTTTTTTTACTTACCTGCAGCCCGTGGCAGCCCGTGGAGGGAGGGGGGGGAAGAGTAGCGGGTCCCTCCGCTCAAGCCACGCCCCCCCTCCCTGTCAATCCTCCCAGTCAATCCTCCCAGTCAATCCGCCCACCTCCCGCTCCGGCCCCTCACGTCATGGCCGCGCCCCCTCACGTCATGGCCGCGCCCCCCCCCCGACCCGTTTGGCCACGCCCCCCCCCCCGCTCCGAGAAAAGCATCCTGTAGACCGCAGATCGCGGTACAGCGAGTTGCACGCGCCACCGGCAAGCAAGCCAGCCGTGCGGACGCGTGCAACGGGACCTTAGCCTTACACACATAAAAGCATTTTTTATTTTTTAAGCACAGGATTGATACCAGAGGCTGCGGGGGTCCTTGTGTGGTCCAAGGGGGTGTCTGGGGGTCCTCGGGTGGTCCCTGCGGGTGTCAGGGGTCCCCGCTGGCATGCAGTACCAATCCTGTGTATAGAAAAATAAATATGCAATACATTCAAATAAATACGCCCCCCAATACATACACATGGTGTTTGGATTTTGAATTCTAGTGCTTATTTGGTTATTGCTTTGTTGATTTCTGGTATTTGTTTGTGTTGAGTTTTTTATTGTTGTTTATTTGGTGATTGTTTTGATGGAATTTGATATTGTTGGTGGTAGTTTTTTTTTTAGGTTGACCATTGACTGTGATAGTGTTAAATCATGCCCATATAATATGGGCATGCTTTAATACTGTGCCAATCAATTGGTTTATTGTCATTTGAAATGGTTTTATTTTTCTATGTAATGTGTTTTATTTTGGGCTTCCCCATTTATTGCTATAGTGTTAAAGCATGTCCATATTATATGGGCATGCTTTAACACTGTGCCAATCAATGGGTAGCGGGGGAGGGGTGTCCCTGGGTAGGGTGGTTAGGCCTCCAGGGTGGGTAGCAGGAGAGAGACACACACACCATGGGGAGAAAGACACAGAGACAGCATGGGGAGAGAGACACAGAGGCACAGCATGTGGAGAGAGGCACAGCATGTGGAGAGAGGCACAGCATGTGGAGAGAGGCACAGCATGGCGAGAGAGACACAGCATGGGGAGAGAGACACAGCATGCGGAGAGAGACAGCATGGGGAGAGAGACACAGCATGAGGAGAGAGACACAGCATGGGGAGAGAGACACAGCATAAGGAGAGAGACACAGCATGAGTTGAGAGAGACACAGAGACACAGCATGGGGAGAGAGACACAGAGACATAGCATGGGGAGAGTGAGACACAGCATGGGGAGAGTGAGACAGCATGGGGAGAGTGAGACACAGCATGGGGAGAGAGAGACACAGAAACACAGCATGGGGAAAGAGAGACACAGAGGCACAGCACGGGGAGAGACACAGAGGCACAGCACGGGGAGAGACACGCATAGCATGGGTAGAGAGACACAGGGACACAGCATGGGGAGAGAGACACAGAGACAGCATGGGGAGAGAGACACAGAGACAGCATTGGGAGAGAGACACAGAGACAGCATGGGGAGAGAGACACAGAGACAGCATGGGTAGGGGGAGCGAGATAGAGAATGGGGGAGCAAGAGAGACAGAGAATGGAGGAGAGAGACAGAGAATGGAGGAGAGAGACAGAGAATGGAGGAGAGCGACAGTGAATAGAGGAGAGAGACAGAGAATGGAGGAGAGAAAGAGACAGAAAGGGGGAGAGACATAGAGAATGGTGGGAGAGAGAGACAGAGAATGGGGGAGAGAGACAGAGAATGGGAGAGAGAGACAGAGAATGGGGGAGAGAGAGACACACACAGAGAATGGGGGAGAGAGACACACACAGAATGGGGGAGAGAGAGACACAGAGAATGGGGGAGAGAGAGAGAGAGAGAGACAGGGAATGGGGGAGAGAGAGAGACACAGGGAATGGGGGAGAGAGAAACACAGAAATAATGGGGGAGAGAGTGAGACAAAGAATGGGGGGAGAGAGAGAGAGAGAATGGGGGAGAGAGACACAGAATGGGGGAGAGAGGCAGAGAATGGGGGAGAGAGACACAGAATGGGGGGAGAGAGGCAGAGAATGGGGGAGAGAATAGTGGAGAGAGACAGAATGGGAATGAGAATGTAGGGGTGGGGGAGGGAGAGAATGTAGGGATGGGGGGAGTGAGAATGGGGGGGGGGTGTGTGTGAGAGACGGGGGGACATAGCAGGACGGAGAGACATAAAGGAGAAGGTGCGCAGTTGATGTCATTTGCTTTATAACTTTTTTTTTTAATGTGTCCCGGTTTTTACTTATGTCAATCTGGTCACCCTAATTTAGCCCCATTGGTTTAGACTGGTTTCTTTTATATTACCGGAGGGTATACACTGATACAGTAAGTGTGCTTTTCTAACAATGTTTTAAAGACTATTTATCTTTTCCCAGCAAAAACGTCACCCCAATGTATTCCTTGTAGATTATTCCTCAGTTTATTAAAATCTGCCTTTCTAAAATGTAAAGTCTTTGTTGAACCCATAATGATATATGTAAAAACCCAACTCAGCATGGAGGGACCCAAAGGTTAAGAATCTTATTGCAGGGCTGCTCACCTCCAATGCTCAAGCCACCCCTACAGGTCAGGTTTTCAGGATATCCCAGATTCAGCATAGGTGACTCAATCAGTCCCTGCTTCAGCACAGGAGACTCAATCAGAGGCTCAGTCTTTGACTGAGCCTCTGATTGAGCCACCTGTGCTGAAGCTGGGATATCCTGAAAACCTGACCTGTTGAAGGGGGGGGGGCGGGCTTGAGCACCCCAGACAATGCATGGGTTCTCAGGGTAAGGCCTTGCCCGCGCTGCCTACTACAGCGTCCGCTGTGGCGGACGCTGCACGGACGAGAGCCCTCCCCTCAATGGCGCCGGGCCCGCTGCGAGGGGGGGCCGCAGCGCTGGGGCGAGAGCTGCTCCTGCTCTCAATAGAATTGAGAGCAGGACTCGCGTCGAGCGATTAGGCACGCCCCCCGGCGGTTCAGCCAATGAGGGTGAACCTGCCGGGTGACGTCATGGCCGCGCCCCCGTCACTCCCCAGCCACACCCCCCCCCCCCGGTCTCTCTGCCTGCAGTGAGCTGCAGACCGGGGAATCGGCTGAACGCGCCGCCAATCTCGCGGGCGCGCGTTACAGCGGCGTTACCGGGGCCTTAGCCTAATACTGCATGGGTTCTCAGGGTGATATTATATGGGTTCTCATGGTGAGATTGTATGGGTTCTCAGGGTGACATTATATGGGTTCTCAGGGTAATATCGCATGGTTCTCAGGGTGATATTGTATGGGTTCTCAGGGTGAAATTGCAGGGGCTCTCAGGGTGATATTGTATGGGTTCTCAGGGTGAAATTGCAGGGGCTCTCAGGGTGATATTGCATGGTTCTCAGGGTAATATTGTATGGGTTCTCAGGGTGATATTGTATGGGCTCTCAGGGTAATATTGTATGGGTTCTCAGGGTGATATTGCATGGGCTCTCAGGGTGATATTGTATGGGCTCTCAGGGTGATATTGTATGGGTTCTAAGGGTGATATTGCATGGGTTCTAAGGGTGATATTGCATGGGTTCTCAGGGTAATATTGTATGGGTTCTACGGGTGATATTGCAGGGGCTCTCAGGGTAATATTGCATGGGCTCTCAGGGTGATATTGTATGGGCTCTCAGGGTGAAATTGCATGGGTTCTCAGGGTAATATCGCATGGGTTCTCAGGGTGAAATTGCATGGGTTCTCAGGGTGATATTGTATGGGTTCTCAGGGTAATATCGCATGGTTCTCAGGGTAATATTGTATGGGTTCTCAGGGTGATATTGTATGGGTTCTCAGGGTGATATGGGTGCATGGGTTCTCAGGGTGATATCGCATGGGTTCTCAGGGTAATATTGCATGGGTTCTCAGGGTAATAATGCATGGGTTCTCAGGGTGATATTGCATGGGTTCTCAGGGTAATATTGCATGGGTTCTCAGGGTGATATTGCATGGGCTCTCAGGGTAATATTGTATGGGTTCTAAAGGTGATATTGCATGGGCTCTCAGGGTGATATTGTATGGGTTCTCAGGGTAATAATGCATGGGTTCTCAGGGTAATATTGTATGGGTTCTCAGGGTAATATCGCATGGTTCTCAGGGTAATATTGTATGGGTTCTCAGGGTGATATTGTATGGGTTCTATGGGTAATATTGCATGTTTTCTCAGGGTAATATTGTATGGGTTCTCAGGGTGAGATTGTATGGGTTCTCAAAGGTGAGATTGTATGGGTTCTCAGGGTAATATCGCATGGGTTCTCAGGGTAATAATGCATGGGTTCTCAGGGTGATATTGCATGGGTTCTCAGGGTGATATTGCATGGGTTCTCAGGGTGATATTGCAGGGGTTCTCAAGGTAATATTGCATGGGTTCTCAGGGTAATAATGCATGGGTTCTCAGGGTGATATTGCATGGGTTCTCAGGGTGATATTGCATGTGTTCTCAGGGTAATATTGCATGGGTTCTCAGGGTGATATTGCATGGGTTCTCAGGGTGATATTGTATGGGTTCTCAGGGTGATATTGCATGGGTTCTCAAGGTGATATTGCATGTGTTCTCAGGGTAATAATGCATGGGTTCTCAGGGTGATATTGCATGGGTTCTCAGGGTGATATTGTATGGGTTCTCAGGGTGATATTGCATGGGTTCTCAGGGTAATATTGCATGGGTTCTCAGGGTAATAATGCATGGGTTCTCAGGGTAATAATGCATGGGTTCTCAGGGTGATATTGTATGGGTTCTCAGGGTGATATTGCATGGGTTCTCAGGGTAATATTGCATGGGTTCTCAGGGTAATATTGCATGGGTTCTCAGGGTAATAATGCATGGGTTCTCAGGGTGATATTGCATGGGTTCTCAGGGTGATATTGTATGGGTTCTCAGGGTGATATTGCATGGGTTCTCAGGGTAATATTGTATGGGTTCGCAGGGTAATATTGCATGGTTCTCAGGGTAATATTGCATGGGTTCTCAGGGTAATAATGCATGGGTTCTCAGGGTAATATTGCATGTGTTCTCAGGGTAATATTGCATGGGCTCTCAGGGTGATATTGCATGGGTTCTCAGGGTGATATTGCATGGGTTCTCAGGGTGATATTGCATGTGTTCTCAGGGTAATATTGCATGGGCTCTCAGGGTGATATTGCATGGGTTCTCAGGGTAATATTGCATGGGTTCTCAGGGTAATAATGCATGGGTTCTCAGGGTAATAATGCATGGGTTCTCAGGGTGATATTGCATGTGTTCTCAGGGTAATATTGCATGGGTTCTTAGGGTGATTTTGTATGGGTTCTCAGGGTGATATTGTACGGGTTCTATGGGTAATATTGCATGTTTTCTCAGGGTAATATTGTATGGGTTCTCATGGTGAGATTGTATGGGTTCTCAAAGGTGAGATTGTATGGGTTCTCAGGGAAATGTCGCATGGGCTCTCAGGGTAATAATGCATGGGTTCTCAGGGTGATATTGCATTGGTTCTCAGGGTGATATTGCATGGGTTCTCAGGGTGATATTGCAGGGGTTCTCAGGGTAATATTGCATGGGTTCTCAGGGTAATAATGCATGGGTTCTCAGGGTGATATTGCATGTGTTCTCAGGGTAATATTGCATGGGTTCTCAGGGTGATATTGTATGGGTTCTCAGGGTGATATTGCATGGGTTCTCAGGGTAATAATGCATGGGTTCTCAGGGTAATAATGCATGGGTTCTCAGGGTGATATTGCATGTGTTCTCAGGGTAATATTGCATGGGTTCTCAGGGTGATATTGTATGGGTTCTCAGGGTGATATTGCATGGGTTCTCAGGGTGATATTGCATGGGTTCTCAGGGTAATATTGCATGGGTTCTCAGGGTAATAATGCATGGGTTCTCAGGGTAATAATGCATGGGTTCTCAGGGTGATATTGCATGTGTTCTCAGGGTAATATTGCATGGGTTCTTAGGGTGATATTGTATGGGTTCTCAGGGTTATATTGTATGGGTTCTCAGGGTAATATTGCATGGTTCTCAGGGTAATATTGCAGGGGTTCTCAGGGTAATATTGTATGGGTTCTCAGGGTAATATTGCATGGGCTCTCAGGGTAATATTGCATGGTTCTCAGGGTAATATTGTATGGGTTCTCAGGGTAATATTGCATGGGTTCTCAGTGTAATATTGCATGGTTCTAAGGGTAATATTGTATGGGTTCTCAGGGTAATATTGTATGGGTTCTCAGGGTAATATTGTATGGGCTCTCAGGGTGATATTGTATGGTTCTCAGGGTAATATTGTATGGGTTCTCAGGGTAATATTGTATGGGTTCTCAGTGTAATATTGCATGGTTCTCAGGGTAATATTGTATGGGTTCTCAGGGTAATATTGTATGGGTTCTCAGGGTGATATTGTATGGGTTCTCAGGGTAATATTGCATGGGTTCTAAGGGTAATATCGCAAGGGTTCTCAGGGTAACATTGCATGGGCTCTCAGGGTAATATTGTATGGTTCTCAGGGTAATATTGTATGGGTTCTCAGGGTAATATTGCATGGGTTCTCAGGGTGAGATTGTATGGGTTCTCAGGGTGATATTGTATGGGTTCTCAGGGTGATATTGTATGGGTTCTCAGGTTAATAATGCCTGGGTTCTCAGGGTGAGATTGTATGGGTTCTCAGGGTGAGATTGTATGGGTTCTCAGGGTGATATTGTATGGGTTCTCAGGGTGATATTGCATGGGCTCTCAGGGTGATATTGTATGGGTTCTCAGGGTAATATTGTATGGGTTCTCAGGGTAATATTGCATGGGTTCTCAGGGTAATATTGCATGGTTCTCAGGGTAATATTGTATGGGTTCTCAGGGTAATATCGCATGGGTTCTAAGGGTAATATCGCAAGGGTTCTCAGGGTAACATTGCATGGGCTCTCAGGGTGATATTGCATGGGTTCTCAGGGTAATATTGTATGGGTTCTCAGGGTAATATTGCATGGGTTCTCAGGGTAATATTGCATGGGTTCTCAGGGTGAGATTGTATGGGTTCTCAGGGTAATAATGCCTGGGTTCTCAGGGTGAGATTGTATGGGTTCTCAGGGTGATATTGTATGGGTTCTCAGGGTGATATTGTATGGGTTCTCAGGGTAATAATGCCTGGGTTCTCAGGGTGATATTGTATGGGTTCTCAGGGTGATATTGTATGGGTTCTCAGGGTAATAATGCCTGGGTTCTCAGGGTGATATTGTATGGGTTCTCAGGTTGATATTGTATGGGTTCTCAGGGTAATAATGCCTGGGTTCTCAGGGTGATATTGTATGGGTTCTCAGGGTGATATTGTATGGGTTCTCAGGGTGATATTGTATGGGTTCTCAGGGTGATATTGTATGGGTTCTCAGGGTGAGATTGCCTGTTGCTTGTACAAACGCTGCTTGTCGTCTCTGAAAATAAAACGCAGGCATTACAACAACATACATTTGTGCTATTTACAGGCGTATCCCATGAAAAAACTGCATGGGTTTCTGAGCATAGCAACGCGTGATGATTTTTTAATAGGAATCTAACAGCTAACGGCAGGCCTGTGATCAGTGCAAAAGAAAACAATCTCTAAATTTTAATTAACTGTATTTTAATAGCTTTAATTATAATTGAATAATTTAAATACCAAGGGAAACAGCTAAATCTCCTCAAAGCCCTTTTTATTTACATGTTAAAGGCTTCTTATAGCGCGGGGTGAGATCTGTTTTCTTTCTGTATAGCTGGGGAAATGTTGGGTGGTAAATAAAGAAAAGTGAGGTGTGTTGTGAATTAACCCTTTGGCAGATTGTAGGGTTCTGAGCAAAGGACACAGACAGATCCAATATACAATGAGGAAGATCTCATAGATAACCGCCTCTTGGGGTGTAGCATTTTATCCAATAACAGTAAAAGGCTCACGTTGGCTCCAGCAGCTGGAGGGGGAGCAGTGCGGAGGAGGCGGGCAAGTGGCAGGAGAGGACAGGCGGACCTCAGAAAGGAGTGTCACAGGTCAGAGGTGTCACAGGTCAGAGGTGTCACAGGTCAGAGGTGTCACTGGTCAGAGGTGTCACTGGTCAGATGTGTCACTGGTGTCTCAAAAGGCAAAAAGAAAGCGCTCTATAGAACCTGATGTGTTCAGAATATTATAATAAAATATAATGGGATTAAACTTGATATTATAAAATGTATTAATATGGAAAAACCTTGCGTTAGTGAAGCGGCCAATGTTTTTAAAGGAGAGATTTCCACATCTCTCCAGAAACAGTGAAAAGGGGCGAAAAACACATATGGCGCATACACTTTTGAAACTGGCAAATCTGGAAGATAAGTAGATGGTAAAAACTGTCACTTACATATAGTTCTGAATAAGCACACATGGTGATACTTAGCTCAGGCTGCTTGATGTTCTTTACACTTTGATAGAGTTCTTGACTGCTGATTTCATTCTGGTATAACGTTGATCCTTAATAAAAGATAGACGGGTACTGTACATAGCGTAACACAGTTTTATTAATATAGAAAAAGAATGTGTAGATAGATACTGTACACTCACAATCGCCGGTGTTCAACGAGCAGTTTGAATAGCACTGTGGATATTCTGGACACATGATACATAAAGCTTGGCCCCCTGCAGACGCACTTACCAGAACTCCCTCCTACTGTCTCTGTACGTTCTCCCTACCTACCAATTAGACTGTAAGCTCCTCGGGGCAGGGACTCCTCTTCCTTAATGTTACTTTTATGTCTGAAGCACTTATTCCCATTACCTGTTATTTATATTATCTGTTATTTATTTGATTACCACGTGTATTACTACAGTGAAGCGCTATGTACATTAATGGCGCTATATAATAAAGACATACAATACAATAGTGTTACATATGCGGCTATCTTACAGTGTTGAAGTTTAATAATATATATATATATATATATATAATAAAGAAAAATAATCAAGAACATATAAAGAAATATGAGAATAAGGACTTAAGTTCCCTGAAGCAGGGGGGATAAGTCTCTGTTGGTTACCCTTACGGGGTCGAAGTGTCGAGGTGTTTGTTGCCTCTGTCGGGGCGGCAGTTGGGGGGTAAGTGTGCTTATCCTTGCCAGAAGGGGCTTCGTGCTTGGTAAAGTCCAGTGCAGCTGGGAGTGGCGAGTGGGCGGGGCTCATTTAAACGCGAGTTCCAGGAGCCCACTCGCGTCAATGGCCGGGTCACGTGGGCCCGGCTTGGGTGTCACGGGTCTTCGGTTCAAGGAACTTTGACCTTTAACCCAATGAGCGAGCACTCTGGCAGGGGGTAGCACTAACCATATTATTTAATATTTAAATAAAAAGCCGCTCCCGTGTACCTCCAGACTTGTGGTTATTTGTGTGTTCTTTATGCGGGGTTCTGGGTTACTTGGGGTGGGGGGGGGGGGGGGCGGGTAGCTCCCTCGTAGTCTCCCAGGTCAGCAGTTAGGGAGGCGTTATATGAAGTAGTGTGTGTGTGTGTGTGTGTGTGTGTGTGTGTGTGTGTGTGTGTGTGTCATCTAGCTCCACCCGCATCTGCCAGAGCTGGAAACCACTCCCATTAGTGGAAATTAGGGGAGGGTCCCACAAGTTTATTGGAAGCCCCAGCACAGGGGCTGAACTTTTCACAGTCCTGGGGGGTGCAGCCACAGCTTTCGCGCCACTACCCCCGACAGGGCGGGGTTCCTTAATTGGCGCCAGTCCCGGCCAATTTCTTGCAACCTCTTGGCTTGCAAAATCCTCGTCCTCTTTTCCGCGGGCAGCACTGATTACAGGGACTACTTTCTGTAGTGGCACCACCGGTTCACCAGCTCTTCGCTCAGCTAGATCCGTTCCCACTGGGCATAATTGGAAACCACTCCCCCTGGTTGAGATTAGGGGGAGGTCCCATAAATTTATCGGATGACCCAGCACTGGGGCTGAGTTAGTCATAGTCCTTAAGGGCGCGGTCACATCTTACGCGCCATACTTCCCATCAGGGGGGGGGGGTTCCTGTTGGCGCCAATCCCGGCCAACTCTCTGCAAGTTTAATATTTGCCGCAGTTTCTGCAGCTGGCCCACGCGGTCTCCCTGGGAAGCGGGAGCCGCCATTTTGGTTCGCATTGCCGATCTCTTTAACAGTTGAGGTAGCTTTTGGTTGTTTGTACGCCGACGGGCAAGCAAATCCATCATTTTCCCCACATATCACTACAATGTCCTCCTCACTGTCCTCAGCGGTAGTACCCCTAGGTCCTAGGCAGGACCAAAACGGTGCAGCCACAGCTTTGGCGCCACTCCATAGCAGGCTCGCAAAAGTCCCTTCCGCAGCTTGCTCTTAACCCGCACACACGCCATGTGCACTCTCTCCATCAGCCTCCGTCCACCATTTTGGACCTTCCGCACCGCGCGGATCCTCCATTCTTGCGGTCGCCATTGATGTTTCTTGTTTGTTCTGATTGTACATGGAGCTCCTCTCTGCGGGGCAGCTGCCACACCGATACAATAAAGATTGCCTTGTGCACCACCTTGTGTTCCTAATGTAGGCCTGACTCGTGTTGCACTACCTCAGGCTAGGCTCACTCTCTTGGTGTATGCTGGGTCTCTCTTCCTCTCCCAGTCTGTGCTCCCTTCCGTAAGTGGTCTGGAATGGGCTAGAGTACTCTGGCTTCTCCATGGAGTACTGGGGCGTCTACCTACTGTTGGTGAGCCTAGCGCAGACCCTCTCCAGGATTCCTGACCTCGTTAACAGGCTATCCCTTTAGGCATCCTACCAATTAGCTGCCTCAAGGTGACTAGAACAGCTATAGCCCTGTCTCCAGACCCACTTAACTCCTTCCAGGATCCTAGGTCGTCCCTGCGTACTGACAACTCCATCAGTCCCCTGACTGCTCCTAGGTTCCGTCCCATACACAGGACTGACTGGCAGCATACACTCTCCTGTTTCCCAGTGTGCCTAGCAAAAGCCTGTCCTGTTGACAGGTATCTCAGCAGCTCGCCTCCAAATGTAACGGATTTTCTGACCTGGCTGACCCACCCAATCTCACATTGGCTCCTGTGGACTAACCAGTCCCCATTACATGGTCGTGTCTGGTGGTGCACCTGTTGGCAACAGGACTCCCTCTCCCGCATGATGTTGTGTGGGGAATGCCAACCCAGACAGGCAGCTGAGGTAGTGTGCATGAGTCCTACCTATATCCAGTGCAGCGCCTCCACCTCATCACGATCCCTGCGTCTGCATGGGGATGGTTCTGATGAGGAACTCCTCCGTGGTACCTTCCTCTGCCGAGTAATTCCAGACTCACACATGAGGGTATCTTTAATCAAGGATATCTTTATTGATCTTGGTATGGACAGCCGCCCCTCGCAGCTAGCAGCTTAGCCGCACATCCTTCTTCCTGCTGTCCCTTTGAAAGGTACGCCCTCCCAATGGAGTGGGATCCCCTCTCCCTTCAGGGAGATCACCCCCTGTGCGAGGTCCCTGGACACAGTGTAGGCCTTGTCAGCCTTAAGGCTGCTTGGGTCTGTAAACTGGAACTGGGCCACTAGTTGAGGAACTAGTGGACCCATTGACCTTCAAGTCTGAACCTAGACTTGATCCTCTATGAACACACTAACTTTGGACAGTGCTGTGCCTTATATACCTCAGGAACCTGGCACATCTCTGATGTCACTAACAGTGGACTCAGAGCATGTTACCACTCCCCTTGAATACATATGACACCTCACCAGGGTGTGAGGGCAAACCTCCATGATTGATGCTGGCAACCCTGTAACTTACCAGGCTTACTGCCAGCATGAGAGAAAACTGTAGACCATTTTACAGCATGGCTATACTCGGTATGTGTGAGATGCTGTGTGTGTGTGTGTGTGTGTGTGTGTGTGTGTGTGTGATGTTGGGTATGTGTGAGATGCTGTGTATCTGAGATGCTGGGAGTGTGTGAGTGTGCGTGTGTGTAAGAGAGAGAGAGAGATGCTGGGTATGTGTGTGTGTGTGATGCTGGGTATATGTGAGATGCTGTGTGTGTGTGTGTGTGTGTGTGATGTTGGGTATGTGTGAGATGCTGTGTATCTGTGCGTGTGAGATGCTGGGAGTGTGTGAGTGTGTGTGTGTGTGTGCAAGAGAGAGAGAGATATGCTGTGTATGTGTGAGATGCTGGGTATATGTGTGTGTGTGATGCTGGGTATGTGTGAGATGCTGTGTGTGTATGTGTGTGTGTGAGATGCTGGGTATGTGTGAGATGCTGTGTGTGTGGTGTGTGTGTGTGTGTGTGTGTGATGCTGGGTATGTATGTGTGTGTGTGATACTGGATATGTATGAGATGCTGTGTGTGTGTGTGTGTGTGTGTGTGTGTGTGTGTGTGTGTGTGTGTGTGTGTGTGTGTGTGCGTGCGTGCGTATCTGATCTGTGTGTGTGTGTGTGTGTGTGTGTGTGCGTCTCTCTGTGTGTGTTACCACTGCTTGATCATACAAATGGTATGTGGTTCCTATGCAATACTGATCTCATATATCCTGATAAAAAGATCCTTGATTAATAAGTGTCTAGCCTACAATAACCAGGGGTACATTAGGCTGATCTGTTTAAGCATAGTCACCTCCAAATAGTGAAGATTTTACCACTAGATAGCACTTTTTTCTGCAGCAGACTGACAATTGATTTAACTAATTCAGCTGCATTAAGGAGGAGGGAATATATCTCTTCAATTTTGATAATAGCCCTCCAACATTACAATAAGGAGGGATTACTTAGTGCTAATATATTACCCCATATACATTGTATATGGTGATACAGGTCTGTGTGTCAAGCTTTTTAACTATATATTTAGACAAACACACAAAAGATTCCCTCATGAGGGAATCTTTCGTGTGTTTGGCTTACTATCCCCTTGTTCCTTTTTGCACCAGAGATGACCTCTGATTATTTTCACATTACTCTGCAGCTGATGCGGGAGCTTTCCCCCCTGTAACAGGGGAGTTATCCCTGTTCAGGTAATGTGCCTCTAATCCAGCAGTGTGGTGGTTAACTGCTGGTAGTCAATTAACAAACACCACCTGCCTGATTAGATGGCTTAGAAAAGCCTGTCTTTTGAGACAGGAAGTGAGACTCCTTAGCTCACACCTGAGCTGAACTTGGAGACAAACAGTCTTGAGCCCTGCCAGAAGAAACAGCAGAGCTGCTTTCAAGACACAGGGGAAACTTCTAAACCTGAATGCTGACACACCCTGAGGAAAAGGGAGCTGAACCAGGGACAGAGAAGATTTTCCCTCCAAATCACAAGGAACAGATAAGACTTTCATTTATGAGACTTCTTATATCTGCTTAATTCATGCTATATGTTTGGGGCTGGGAGACATGCTTATCTAAGGGAGTTGTGAACTGCATAGTATTTCCCTAGAAATACTCCCAAGTGAATAGAAGCTTTGTTTACCCCTTATTTGGATGGTTTCCTGATGTTAAGGAAACAGGCGCAATAAAAGGCTTATTTAATTTCACTATAATCAGTCTCCCTTGCATACCTCTGTGAGCGTCCACCTACACCCCCTCTTCCCCTTTTCCCTTTGTTCTTAATTAACTATATAGTTATTTAGCACATACCTCATCACACCCTGATTATAGCAGGCTTCTGACTGGGATATACGGTAATTTTTATTCTCATTTATGCACACCCCTTTATTTTAAGAGATATACCATTAAAATTATTTTTAATCCTTATCACTTACCATTACTATTACTATGTACTTTACAGTTATAGAGTGCTACCAGCTGAGTCCTTTTTCTTTTGTGTATTCGTTATAACAATTCTCAGTGCAGCACCAATACTCATTCACTCATTTAAACTGACTATTAGCTGAGCAGAGGTTTCTGTCCCCTTCCCCCTCCCCCCATCTGTATACCTACATGGAGTCTCACACAGAGAGATGGGTATACATGGAGTCTCACACAGAGAGATGGGTATACATGGAGACTCACACAGAGAGATGGGTATACATTGAGTATTCTGGAAGCCAGGGTCATGTGTATGATGATTAGCCCAGATAGGTTCAACTCAGCCCCCTTTCCAAATCACTCCAAGTCCTATAATATTTCCTTCACTTTATTGGAAAAGCAGCAGTAAATACAGGCACTTGTGGATGGTGTGTTGTAGTGATTTGTAGTTAGAAGCAGGTGAAAAGGATAAGGCCCTGTCACTAGAGCAATTACAGGAGGGGTACTCAATCAGCCAGTGTTGGAGGTGGAAAAGGAAGTCCCAGTGTATGCTGGGTAGCAAGATAGCCTGGGAACAGACCATCTGTAAGCAAAGCAGAGGGGGAGAGGGCAGACTAACCCATTCTGACAGAAAGGCTGAGGTTGCTGTAGCAACTCACAGGCATAATGCAGAGACAGGGATTGCAACACTGTGTCTATCACACAGGCACTGTGTGTGTGCACAGAGCAAAACACATACAGCTGGAAATGAGAAACTGACAGGCAGAAACTGCAAAGGAAAGGGGGGGGGGGTGAAACAGAAATGTGGTTCTTGTTCCATGACACTCCCCGTCTGGTATCTGGAGATTCCACTATCTAACTTGAATGTGTGGAACATATGTGCAAATGCAAACAAATATAACATAATAATGCAAAGTCCATGTCCACATAACGAGGTGATACCGGCCAGTACCACTGGCATTGAAATCCCTTGGCAAAGTCTTTTAGCAAAGGATGTTGGGTGGATGAACCGGTCCAGGTTAGCTGGGTTCACCACAATGTCTCTCTGTGAAAGTCTCTGGCACTGTTTCTTTTTAAACTTATGGAAGAACAGTCCTTTTGTCTCTGTGGTTTTACCTACAGAGTGCATCCCCTTTTAGGTATGCCAGTTGTGGCAGCCTGCCGCTCTGACACCTGGCGTTTGGCAGAAGGAGATGGCCTTTGGCTCCTTGCGGAAGCGGATCGACACTCCTGGAAGACCAGTTGTCGAATCTAGTCCAGTAAAGAGGGCGTCGTTCGGGGAGACTCCCTGGAGCTGAGCACTGGGGCTGAACACTACACGGATTTGATCGGGTTCCTGAGGGTGGTAGACCCCAGATGATTGGAGGTACCAGCATTCTTCACCTTTCTTTCTTAGAGGTGCTGGCTTTGTGTGGCCGGTAAGGAATATTTTCTGGATGAAGGCCACAAAGTTGTTTTTAGTCTCCGGTTCCCTTTGTAGGTCGCAGAGGTGCGAAGTGAACCTAGAGATGGCACGTTCTCCATTGTTTGGGAGGCGTTTTCTTGATGAACGGAATGGTAGCGGGTTCACCCAACTGCCCGGTCCGTCTTTGACAAGCTCCTTGACCGTTAACATCGGGAATCCTCTATCTCCCATCGATGGTGTTTGCTTGTCGTCGTCCCTTGTTGTCTGGAACGCTGTGCACCCTAAGTCATTGGTGCATTCCTCTTGCAAGAGAACGTCTCCGCGTATTCTGGTGATACGCCTTTGTGTCTCTTTGTTGACTGCTGTCAGGAGGTTGTTTTCTCCTTGGACAGGACGAAGAACGGTCTCTTTTGTCCTTGTAAATCCCTTTGTGAAATGTCTCTGCAACTGTCTTTTTTTTGACATGCGAGAGGACAGTCTTTTTGCCACTGTGGCTTCACCTGCAGGGTGCAATCTTTTGCGGCTATGCCAGCCGTGGCAGCTGGCTGCTTTGCCATTTGGTATTCTGCGGAGAGGAATGGCTGTACGTCTCAGCCATGTCATTGCTCTCAGGAGGACTGTCTGATTGTTTATTGCCTTTTGGACGATCCCTTTGTCGGTCACCTTTGGGAGGTTACTTTCTTCCTTCGATGGAATCGACTCATCATCCTTAGCTGTCTGGACTGCTGAGCATCCTAGGCCATTGTCACATCCCCCCGATGTGAGGATGTTTTTGTTGATCTCAAGGGTATGACCTTGTCTTTTCTCTTCACTTGGCCCTTCTGTCACTTGGAGATGGCCAAGACATGGTTCAGAGAGAGATGTGTGTCCACATTCTGTTACCACCATTCTGCGGGCATCAACATAGTCTTGTCCGTGCTCTTTGTCAGTGCACGCGTTGCCCAGTATCACCCATCCTAGGTGAAGTCTTTGGGCGTATGGCGCGTTGTGGGGTCCGTTATGCTGTTTATGGACTTTATGTACCCTCATGATGTCCCTACCGAACAGCAGCAAGATCTTGGCGCCTTGTTCTACCTGCAGGATGTAGTTGGCTATTCCTCTGAGGTGCGGGTAATGGCGTGCCATGTCTGGTGTGAGAATCTCGTCCCTGTTTGTGGCCATGTGGTTGCACTCGATGAGTGTGGTGAGAGCTATCTTCACTCTGTTATCCACTGAACGTATCACGTAACCGCTTGCTCTTCTCCCTGTTGTCTCAGTTGACCCTGCACAGGTTCTGAGGGTATAGAGTGAGGCATTGTCTTGTGAGTTGAATAAGTTGAAGAACTCCGTCTTCGCCAATGATCTGTTGCTTTGGTCGTCGAGGATTGCATACATCCGAATAGCCTTCTCAGGTTGTCCCTGGGGGTGCACTGCGACAAGGCATATTTTGGAGCAGGACATTTTGTCACTTTCTTTTCCGCAAACCTCAGTGCGCTGAGATGTTACGGATGTTGGTTCTCCTTCTCCTTCCTCCCCGCCATGCTCCGCTACGGAGGATGGGTTGTTGAGTTGGTGGAGTGTCAGCGCCTCTGGATGTAAAGATGTTACGTGCTTGTCACTTTTGCACACTGTACATTTGATTTCTTCTTTACAGTCTCTGGCTAGGTGAGTCGTGGAACCGCAGCACCTGAAGCAAACTCTGAATTCTCCAAGTGACCTCTTGCATTCCTCTAGGGACTTCATCCTGAACCCAAAGCACTTGTTAAGTGGGTGTGGCTTCTTGTGTATCGGACATTCCCTGTTTGGGTCCCTTGGTTCCTCGTCTCCGGCGACCGACTGATCGTGAGTAGTTTGGGTCGTGGGAGGCACGTCCGTCCTGTGGACCGAGATGGGTGTTTGAGTTTTACCGTATCTCGCCACTGGTCTCTCATTCCTCAGGCTGCTTGCACTGTGTGTGGTTTGCGCACCCAAGATGAAACTGGGATTGTTCCTTGTCCTTGCCGCTTCGCGGATGAAGCTCAAGAAAACTGAGAATGGGGGGAAGGCAACTTGCTTCTCCCTTTTGTATTTGGAGCCTTGTGAGATCCATCTTTCTTGGAGGTTGTAGGGTAGCTTCTCCAAGATGGGTCTCACTCCACGAGCTGAGTCCAAGACGTTGAGACCTGTTAAGGAATGGTCTTTCCTTGCAAACTCCAGCTCTTGCAGCAGGTCCCCGAGCTCTCGTAACTTCGAGTAGTCTTTAGCTGTGATCTTGGGAAAGCTGTCGACTCTTTTGAAGAGCGAATCCTCGACTGCTTTGGGGCTACCGTAGCACTCTTCTAGCCTTTCCCACACTAGGTCAAGACCTACTTGGGGGTGGTTAGCGTTTGCCGTCCGAAGCCTCCTCGTGTGCTCCCTGGATTCGTTTGCCAGCCATTTGGATAGCAGGTTGAGCTCTTCCCTTGCTGAGAAGCGTCCTTGAACGTGAACTTCCACGTCCGGTAGTTCTCAGGACGGTCGTCAAAGTTGATCAGTCCTGTTTGCACCAGGTCACGCCGGATCATGTACTTGGCTATGTCTGTCAGGCCTGAGGCATCGGCGTGTTGGTCATGTTCAGAGGTAGTTGTTGGGAGGGTCCGTGCGGTCGCCTCTTCTTTGGCGTAGACGCGTGATGGCTGCTGGTCAGTGTGAGGGGCTGTGTTCTCCCGTGTGGGTGTACCTGGATTGCGAGCCTGTTGTGGTGCATCCGTGTGCGCGCTGGCGTGTGGATCACTGTTGCGGCTGTGGCGATCCCAGGCAGCATGTACCACTGAAGGGACAGCATCTTCTCCTCGTGGAGCTAGCAAGTCTTCGGTGTCTGTGGAGTCGCTCCCTCCGTGTTGAGATGGTGCGCTGGTGTTTACACTGAAGAGGCTCCTTACGTAGTCTTCAGTGCGTTGGATTGGATCCTCTGAGGCTATCCGTCTGTACGGTTGCTCCCCGCCGTCCTGTTGCGTGGCTGCTTCTAGGACTTCAGCTTGGGCTATAGCGGCGGCGGCGGCTTCCTTCTCTTGATAAAGTGCCTCTAGGTCCGCATCAAATTCGGCTTTCCTACGCATAGTGGCTGCGGCGGCATTAGCGGCGGCTGCGGCGGCAGCAGTGGCGGCGGCATTAGCGGCGGCGTTCTGCTCCTCCTCTTCTATACGCGCTCTTCCTGCTCTTACGGCTGCCTCTCTCCGACTATATTCGGCCCTGGCACGTGCGGCCTCTGCGGCGGCTCGCGCCTTGGTAGCGTTTGTGCTTGCGCTGGACGCGTTAGATTGCGCTGATCTTGCTGACCTTGATGAGTGTCTGGATGTGCTAGAGCGATGTGACGCGGTCTCCAGGAGGAGCTTTTTTCTCTCGCTTTGGGCGTCCGTGATGGCGGTCTGCACGATGCCATCACGTTCTAGGTCGATCGCCTTTTGCAGGTCGCGTTCTTACAGGCTATCTTCCGTGTTAGTTCTTGTTAGATAGGTGAAATATGCCTGTGACAGTGCTTGGTAGCGCGAGTGATCTATCTTCAATTGAGTTATTGCCTGCTCGAGCTGTTGTACATAGTTATCAGCGCCGACGACATTGTGTATCCCAAGTGTGGTTGTTTCCCAGGCCAACTCTAATTTAGCGCGGTGCGCTTCAATGTCAGTCTCATATTTTTCACGGGCCTTTTGTGTCAGTGTGACTGTCCGTTTAGGCCTTGCGTCTGCCTGCGCCTGTTGCAGTTGCGCAGTGGTCTCTGTGTCTGAGTGATCACTCTCCTGTGTGATATCAGGTGAGGCTCTGAGTTCTGCCATGCTGTAGGTGTGTGTAGGCCTTTAGCCAGTGCGTGTGGCGTGCGGTCTTTTACCTGTGTCAGCGATGGGCGACTGTCTCAGATGATGCCGAGCGGTGTCCTGCAGCGTTCAGCGTAGGGGTAGCTGTACTCACAGGTGTCCGGTGGCTCTGAACCGTGTCCTGGCGGGTGTCCGGTGGCGTGGCCCTTGGTGGCGTCAACCAGGAGACATGCGCAGGGGTAGGTGAGATGGTAGCTCTTCACTATGGAGCTGTGCAGAGAGTGGGCTCAAAGACAGAAAAGAGCAATCAAAGTTCTGTGTATATTGCAGTCTGACTGCTGCCTTGAGTGAGGTTGCAGGCTTTTGTGCAGTGTAAGCTGCTTGCTGTTTGAAAGGCTGCTGCAGGCTGTGTGCAGTGTAAGCTGCTTGCTGTTTAAAAGGCTGCTGCAGGCGGTGTGCAGAGACTGTACTGTGTTAGCATAAAGTCTTAGAGTAGCAGCTCCTGTATGTATATTTCCAAGACACAGTCTTCCTTTTCACTATTCTGGAGGCCAGGGTCATGTGTAGGATGATTAGCCCAGATAGGTTCAACTCAGCCCCCTTTCCAAATCACTCCAAGTCCTATAATATTTCCTTCACTTTATTGGAAAAGCAGCAGTAAATACAGGCACTTGTGGATGGTGTGTTGTAGTGATTTGTAGTTAGAAGCAGGTGAAAAGGATAAGGCCCTGTCACTAGAGCAATTACAGGAAGGGTACTCAATCAGCCAGTGTTGGAGGTGGAAAAGGAAGTCCCAGTGTATGCTGGGTAGCAAGATAGCATGGGAACAGACCATTTGTAAGCAAAGCAGAGGGGGAGAGGGCAGACTAACCCATTCTGACAGAAAGGCTGAGGTTGCTGTAGCAACTCACAGGCATAATGCAGAGACAGGGATTGCAACACTGTGTCTATCACACGGGCACTGTGTTTGTGCACAGAGCAAAACATGCAGCTGGAAATGAGAAACTGACAGGCAGAAACTGCAAAGGAAAGGGGGGGGGGGTGAAACAGAAATGTGGTTCTTGTTCCATGACATTGAGTCTCACACAGAGAGATGGGTATACATGGAGTCTCACACTGAGAGATGGGTATACACGGAGTCTCACACTGAGAGATGGGTATACATGGAGTCTCACACAGAGAGATGCGTATACATTGAGTCTCGCACAGAGAGATGGGTATACGTTGAATCTCACACAGAGAGATGGGTATACACGGAGTCTCACACAGAGAGATAGGTATACATAGAGTCTCACACAGAGATTGGTATACATGAAGTCTCGCACAGAGAGATGGGTATACATGGAGTCTCGCACAGAGCGATGGGTATACACGGAGTGTCACTCAGAGAGATGGGTATACATGGAGTCTCACACAGAAAGATGGGTATACATTGAGTCTCACACAGAGAGATGGGTATACATGGAGTATCACACAGAGAGATGGGTATACATGGAGTCTCACACAGAGAGATGGGTATACATGGAGTCTCACACAGAGAGATGCGAATACATTGAGTTTCACACAGAGAGATGGGTATACATGGAGTCTCACATAGAGAGATGGGTATACATGGAGTCTCACACAGAGTGATGGGTATACATGGAGTCTCACACAGAGAGATGGTTATACATGGAGTCTTACACAGAGAGATGGGTATACATGGAGTCTCACACAGAGAGATGGGTATACACGGAATCTCACACAGAGAGATGCGTATACATGGAGTCTCACACAGAGAGATGGATATATATGTAGTCTCACACAGAGAGATGGGTATACATGGAGTCTCGCACAGAGAGATGGATATACATGGAGTCTCACACAGAGAGATGGGTATACACAGAGTCTCACTCAGAGAGATGGGTATACATGGAGTCTCCCACAGAGAGATGGGTATACATGGAGTCTCCCACAGAGAGATGGGTATACACGGAGTCTCACACAGAGAGATGGGTATACACGGAGTCTCACACAGAGAGATGGGTATACATGGAGTCTCACACAGAGAGATGGGTATACATGTAGTCACACAGAGAGAAGGGTATACATGGAGTCACACAGAGAGAAGGGTATACATGGAGTCACACAGAGAGATGGGTATACATGGAGTCACACAGAGAGAAGGATATACATTGATGTTTGAGAGTAGTTGTAAATAAATAGTTTAAAGTGCCACGTAGCGCTGAGGCTGCCTCCGGCTTCTCCTTGTGATCTGTGCTGACGGTGTCCTGCCTGATATCTGGTAAAGTTAAGTACATTTTTGGAACTGTGACGTGGGACACTAACACTAGAGGTTTTAGGGAGGAATTATTGGGGGCGGATATATGGAGCAATGGGAGAAATGATGAAGGCATGATATGGCGCAATAGGAGGAGTTGTAAAGAGGCGTCATAGGACGCAGTTATATGAAACTATATGGGAGTTGGGGACGAGTTACTTACTTAATGAGCACACCTTCATTGGATGTATCTGCGTCTAACTTTTGCAGACTCTCCAACACTGCCCACATGACAGTAGGTAGACATTACTTTCTGGGACAAATTCCCTGTACACACAGCCCCGTGCAAGCTCAGAGCCCACACCCAGCACACCATATATATGTGTGCAAAAGGAGTGCTACTGGCTTTGTGATTTAATGTATACGACAAAAGCCCCGCGCTACATCCAATATCACAGATTAGGACCTGTGATGGCCAAAGAAAATAGTGGGCAAAGAATTTGACAAAATGACCCTGACAGATAAGTATTTAACTATATCATTTGTCATATTGTTTGTAGCATTGGGGCTTTTTGTCTTAGTTGTATATAAATTCCATGAAGCCTGCTGATCATTTATTAAATCATTCATTGATCTTTACGCTGCTGTAATTAGCTGAAGGTTCTGAGCTTCAACCAATGGGAGAGAGGCGGTGGAGTGAACACAGAATATATAGGTACATTTGGAACAATACACAATTAATAGGTACAGTACCTGCTTATTACAGTGGGTGCAGTTGGAGGGTATACTCTTGGGGCCATGCAATACTATGTTACACTGTATTGTAACCAAATCTTCACAAGGCTCCACTGACATTGTCCCCCTAATGGATTAACTGTATCAGTGACAGAGTGGCCTGCAATTTAGAAGCTTCCTCTGACGGGACACAGCAGGCATTCTGTACCCTACCTGAAAACTAGATGGACTACAAACTGTTAGCAAAAACAAATATCGACTGTATTGTATTGTATGTCTTTATTTATAGCATAAATAGCAACTGAAGCATAAACCTTTTAATGTTACAGGAACAGAGACAGAACTGTTTCTTCTGTGATACATCGCATGTCATAGATTACACTCTCCATTACAGCTTGTTCCCATCTCTGAAGAATGACGCTGCCCTGTATAAACCCACATCACATTACACCCCCCCAATCTCTCCCTGACCCTCTCCGCTCGGACAGAAAGCCAGCGGCGCAGCTAAGCCACGAGTCCTCCCTGCACAATTAGTGCTGCCAGCACAGAGCGCCCCGGGCTTCTCCTTGGGCTGTGAGCGCTCTGACGGGAAAGAGATCGGATCATTCATTACAAAAACACCCAGTTCAGGAGAAAGTGGGGGTCCTGCCCCCAGGATACTCAGTGTCCATTCCATGCACCATATATATTATTATCGCGCTAGCAGAGAGAGGGGGGCACCGTGCTAGCCTGTGAAGGACACAGAACCAGTGTAAGGTAGAAGATTTTTTTTTACAATCCGCCTGTTAGATTTCACTGTTTGTAGCCACCAGTTACTGCAGCCATTAAAGGAACCCCTTCTATCTCTGCCCTGAATCTCATGCTGTCAGCGAGAAACATAGAGTTTCAGCCAAACTAGTCTGCACATTTTCCTATCTTTTTTTTTCTTCAATTTCTCTACAGAAGGTGTGGCCACCAACAGGTCAGGTTTTCAGGATATCCCTGCTTCAGCACAGGTGGCTACGACTGAGCCGCTGATTGTGCCACCCACGCTGAAGCAAGGATATCCTGAAAACCTGACCTGTTGGTGACCCTTGATAACTGGAGTAGGCCACCCCTGGTCTACTGTATTAACCTCTACCACCTGTGCTGGGACTTTATCCCACCTATCCACTACCCTTTCCATAATGAAATACTTCCTCACATTTCCCCTGACCCCCCCCCCCCCACCCTCCCGCTTCCGAGTGTGACCTCGTTCTTATTCCAGCACTTCTCTTTCTCTGAGAAATGCTCCCCTCCCTCCCCTTGTTGAAATCCTTGATGTATTTGAAAGTGTCAATCATCCGCCCCCCCCCCCCATCTCTCCTCTGAGCTGTACATTTTTCCTGATAATGACTGGAGGGAATGTGTGTGATGTCATTTATGAAGTCATGAGGATGCAGGAACCTGAGCGACTTATTAATGATGTCAGCGATGTGTTTGAGGCACTAATTCCACCTCCGCCTTCTTTTTAAGTATATTTTAAACGACTAGAAGGGCCTGCAAGGTGATGCTCGCCCGTCCACCGTAGGTTTAGGTAGCCTCAAAAAAGATGATTGTCAGCTGACTTGTCTATAAGCCGAACAATATGGATGACATTATGCAAATGTATTATTATTAATATTATAATTATTATTATGCATCTTATACAAGTGGCAGCATCGACTCTCTTTCTCTCTTACTACACGCTTACACTGTAAGCTCTCCAGTTTAGAGAGGTTGTGCACACAGTTTGTTTAAAGAAGTAGATTAGTGGTAAGAGACCACTGGCCTTTGAAGTGGGTGCACCTGGTTTGAATTCCAGTGCCAGCATCTTGTGACCTGGGGCAAAACCGCTTTATGTTCCTGAGCATCACAAATTAGATGTATGTATGGCTTGATTTATATAGCGCCCACAGTGTGCTGAGCGCTGTACAAAAGAGACAACACAGTGCAGGGAATTATAATACAATAAGCGCAACAAAGTCAGACAATAGGAAAGGAAATCCCTGCCCCGGAGAGCTTACAGTCTAAGTGGTATGATGGCAGACTTACAGAGACAGCAGGTGAGGGGGTAAGTGCAGTAGCTGGCAGTGCTTGGGCACAATGGTTGGTAGGAGCGACTGTGGGTGTGGGACAGTAGCCAGGAGTCCGGGCTATTTGGATGCTTGATTTAAGAGGTGAGTTTTAAGGTTTGTCTTAAAGGTGGAGAGAGAAGGTGCTTGGCATATACTGATTGTAAAGGGGCAGTGAGGGAAAAAGGTTTAAGTCGAGAGAGCAGCAGAGGTGAAAGGAGTGGACAGGAGACAGTTATGGGCAGAGCGCAGGAGACGAGCAGGGGCATAGCGAGAGATCAGCGCTGATGTGTAGGGAGGAGCAGATGAGTGCGGAGCCTGGAAGGTAAGGAGGAGAACTGAGTAGGTGGTCTGAAATTTGATACGTAGTCAGGAGAGGGATTTAAGGAGGAGAGGAGCAGAAACTGCTATTGGGAGAAAGCCAAATTATCCTTGCAGCAGAATTATAGATAGCTTGTAAAGAAGAAGGTTGTGAGGTAGTGAGGCCTGTTAGCAGTATGTTACAATAATCCAGACGGGAGAGGATAAGGGCACCCACTACTGTTTTAGCAGGAGTTTGACAGAGGAAAGGGCGGATCTTGACAATATTAAGGAATACAGAAAGAAAGGGAGGAGTCAAATATCTTTCCTAGGCAACGCGCTTTGGCGACTGGATAGATGGTAGCACCGTTTACTGTGATGGAAAAAGGGGATATTAGGCCAGATTTAGGGGGAAATATGAGCGACTAAGTTTAAGGCGGCCACGAGGATATAGCCATTAGACAAGGAAAGATGTAAGCTGTCTGAGGCAGCATTCTATGTACAGCACTGTGGATACTGTCAGTGCTCTATAAAAGCAAATCGTGTGCTTCCCATTATAAAGCGCTGGACTTTAACTGAGATTACACAGTATCAGCAGCCACTCAAACGTTCAAATCCAACTGCCCCCAAAGGTTGTTTCCTTTATAACATGGGGGGGGGGGGAGGGGGGAGAGGGTCTTTAGTGACCAGAACAGTTCAATTATTTGTTTTGAGTTTGTAATTGAAGGAATAATGATCCATCTCTCTCTCTCTCTCTCTCATCATCTTCTTCCCTCACTCATTTTTCCTCCTCTTTCACTCCACTCTCACCCCCCTCCCCATTTATTTCTCTCCCCCCTCACTTATCTCTCCACCTGTATATCATCTCTCCCCTCTTCTCTCTCTCTCCCTCCCTCTCTCACATACACACTCTCTCTCCCCATCTTCCTATGCACGGCTCCCTCCCTTCCTCCATCCCTTTCCCTTTCTCTCCTCCCCCTGGCTCCCCTTGCTCCCCATTCTCTCCCCCCCCCCCCTCTCCTTCCCTGATACTCATGTTCATTATCTGCTCTCTGGATCAGCCCTGGAGACAGTGTGGCAGCCAGTTCTGTAAAGCGAGATCTCTTCCTACAGACAAAGAATTCCGCAGGAGCTGAGCGTGTTCTGCATACAACTGTAGCAGCGGCGGCGGCGGCCTCATTAATTCCACCCCTAGCATCGTGCGCTTAAAGGCAGCATCTGGAGCATTGGGCTATTTATGTAGCAATATGTTGTATTATGAGCCCCAGATAACTACACAGTGGCGGTAGCGACGCGTGGCTTTATTAACCCCTCCGCTGCCGGCGGGGCCAGGAACGCGCCTCTTTAACCGTTTTACCACTAGAAGGGCAGATCAAAGGGGTAACAGGTCTCTTCTCTGCCAGCGTGACAGCACACGGCGGCTCTCGTGTCCCTTCTGTCGGTGACACGCTGTCACGAGGAGGAACAGACTTGGTTCCATCTGGCTGTGTCATTTTGTAACCTTGCTCGGGGAGGGGCAGAATGAGGGGCTTGTAGTCAATGGGAGTTTCCGTTTGATAGTGCCCCGATTGGCACTATTGCAGTATAATAAATAACACCCTTTGGGGTTTATGCTATGTCAGCAGAAGCGGCAGCCACAATTCCCGGTTGAAGTCAATGTCTAATGAACAAGCCCCATAGTGCTATAGAATGCAGTAAGAAGCCTGTGCTATTCACCAATCTACAGCGCATTCCCCGAGTATCATGAGGGTTAAACACGGCAGGCGCACAGGACTCAGCCTAATATGTGTCCCGTTATATATACTCCTTACCTTGGGAATGGAAGGAAACCAATGAAACCACAGACTGCTGCTCTGTAGTTCAGGACTCATCAAGGGTATATCCCTGGATGCAGTGTATGTGGTGAGGGTGTATCACTGGATACAGTGTATGTGGTGAGGGTATATCCCTGGTACAGTGTATATGATGAGGATGTATCACTGGATACAGTGTATGTGGTGAGGGCGTATCCCTGGATGCAGTGTATGTGGTGAGGGCGTATCCCTGGATACAGTGTATATGGTGAGGGTATATCCCTGGATACAGTGTATGTGGTGAGGGCGTATCCATGGATACAGTGTATGTGGTGAGGGCGTATCCCTGGATGCAGTGTATGTGGTGAGGGCGTATCCCTGGATACAGTGTATATGGTGAGGGCATATCCCTGGATACAGTGTGTGTGGTGAGGGTGTATCCCTGGATACAGTGTATATGGTGAGGGTGTATCCCTGGATACAGTGTGTGTGGTGAGGGTGTATCACTGGATACAGTGTATGTGGTGAGGGTGTATCCCTGGATACAGTGTATATGGTGAGGGTGTATCCCTGGATACAGTGTGTGTGGTGAGGGTGTATCCCTGGATACAGTGTATATGGTGAGGGTGTATCCCTGGATACAGTGTGTGTGGTGAGGGTGTATCACTGGATACAGTGTATGTGGTGAGGGTGTATCCCTGGATACAGTGTATATGGTGAGGGCGTATCACTGGATACAGTGTATATGGTGAGGGTGTATCCCTGGATACAGTGTGTGTGGTGAGGGTGTATCACTGGATACAGTGTATGTGGTGAGGGTGTATCCCTGGATACAGTGTATATGGTGAGGGTGTATCCCTGGATACAGTGTGTGTGGTGAGGGTGTATCCCTGGATACAGTGTATATGGTGAGGGTGTATCCCTGGATACAGTGTGTGTGGTGAGGGTGTATCACTGGATACAGTGTATGTGGTGAGGGTGTATCCCTGGATACAGTGTATATGGTGAGGGCGTATCACTGGATACAGTGTATATGGTGAGGGTGTATCCCTGGATACAGTGTGTGTGGTGAGGGTGTATCACTGGATACAGTGTATGTGGTGAGGGTGTATCCCTGGATACAGTGTATATGGTGAGGGCGTATCCCTGGATACAGTGTCTGTGGTGAGGGCGTATCACTGGATAAAGTGTATGTGGTGAGGGCGTATCACTGGATACAGTGTATGTGGTGAGGGTGTATCCCTGGATACAGTGTATGTGGTGAGGGTGTATCACTGGATACAGTGTATGTGGTGAGGGCGTATCACTGGATACAGTGTATGTGGTGAGGGCGTATCCCTGGATACAGTGTATGTGGTGAGGGTGTATCACTGGATACAGTGTATGTGGTGAGGGCGTATCACTGGATACAGTGTATGTGGTGAGGGTGTATCCCTGGATACAATGTATGGTGAGGGTATATCCCTGGATACAGTGTATGTGGTGAGGGTGTATCCCTGGATACAGTGTATGTGGTGAGGGTGTATCACTGGATACAGTGTATGTGGTGAGGGTGTATCCATGGATACAGTGTATGTGGTGAGGGTGTATCCCTGGATACAGTGTATGTGGTGAGGGTGTATCCATGGATACAGTGTATGTGGTGAGGGTGTATCCCTGGATACAGTGTATGTATCTCCCCTCATGAAATCCCTCTCCTGGCTTCCGATCAAATCCCGCATCTCACACTCTATTCTTCTCCTCACTTTTAAAGCTTTACACTCTTCTGCCCCTCCTTACATCTCATCCCTAATTTCTCGGTATGCACCATCCAGACTCTTGCGTTCTTCTCAAGGATGTCTTCTTTCTACCCCCTTTGTATCTAAAGCCCTCTCCCGCCTTAAACCTTTTTCACTGACTGCCCCACACCTCTGGAATGCCCTTCCCCTCAGTACCCGACTAGCACCCTCTCTATCCACCTTTAAGACCCACCTTAAGACACACTTGCTTAAAGAAGCATATGAATAGCACTGTGGATATTCTGAACACATGATACATATAGCTTGGCCCCCTGCAGACGCACTTACCAGAACTCCCTCCTACTGTCTCTGTACGTTCTCCCTACCTACCAATTAGACTGTAAGCTCCTCGGGGCAGGGACTCCTCTTCCGAAATGTTACTTTTATGTCTAAAGCACTTATTCCCATGATCTGTTATTTATATTATCTGTTATTTATTTGATTACCACATGTATTACTACTGTGAAGCGCTATGTACACTAATGGCGCTATATAAATAAAGACATACAATACAATACTATACTGGATGCAGTGTATGTGGTGAGGGTGTATCCCTGGATACAGTGTATGTGGTGAGGGTGTATCCCTGGATACAGTGTATGTGGTGAGGGTGTATCCCTGGATACAGTGTATGTGGTGAGGGTGTATCCATGGATACAGTGTATGTGGTGAGGGTGTATCCATGGATACAGTGTATGTGGTGAGGGTGTATCCATGGATACAGTGTATGTGGTGAGGGCGTATCCATGGATACAGTGTATGTGGTGAGGGTGTATCCCTGGATACAGTGTATGTGGTGAGGGTGTATCCATGGATACAGTGTATGTGGTGAGGGCGTATCCATGGATACAGTGTATGTGGTGAGGGCGTATCCATGGATACAGTGTATGTGGTGAGGGCGTATCCATGGATACAGTGTATGTGGTGAGGGTGTATCCCTGGATACAATGTATGTGGTGAGGGTGTATCCCTGGATACAATGTATGTGGTGAGGGTGTATCCCTGGATACAGTGTATGTGGTGAGGGCGTATCCCTGGGTACAGTGTATATGATGAGGGTGTATCACTTGATACAGTGTATGTGGTGAGGGCGTATCCCTGGGTACAGTGTATGTGGTGAGGGTGTATCCCTGGATACAGTGTGTGTGGTGAGGGCGTATCCCTAGATACAGTGTATGTGGTGAGGGTGTATCCCTTGATACAGTGTATGTGGTGAGGGCGTATCCCTGGGTACAGTGTATATGATGAGGGTGTATCACTTGATACAGTGTATGTGGTGAGGGTGTATCCCTGGATTCAGTGTATGTGGTGAGGGTGTATCACTGGGTACAGTGTATATGATGAGGGTGTAGCCCTGGATAAAGTGTATGTGGTGAGGGTGTATGACTGGATGCAGTGTGTGTGGTGAGGGTGTATCCCTGGATGCAGTGTATATGATGAGGGTGTATCCCTGGATACAGTGTATGTGGTGAGGGTATATCCCTGGATACAGTGTATATGATGAGGGTGTATCCATGGATACAGTGTATGTGGTGAGGGCGTATCCATGGATACAGTGTATGTGGTGAGGGTGTATCCCTGGATACAATGTATGTGGTGAGGGTGTATCCCTGGATACAATGTATGTGGTGAGGGTGTATCCCTGGATACAGTGTATGTGGTGAGGGCGTATCCCTGGGTACAGTGTATATGATGAGGGTGTATCACTGGATACAGTGTATGTGGTGAGGGCGTATCCCTGGATACAGTGTATGTGGTGAGGGTGTATCCCTGGATACAGTGTGTGTGGTGAGGGCGTATCCCTGGATACAGTGTATGTGGTGAGGGTGTATCCCTTGATACAGTGTATGTGGTGAGGGCGTATCCCTGGGTACAGTGTATATGATGAGGGTGTATCACTTGATACAGTGTATGTGGTGAGGGTGTATCCCTGGATTCAGTGTATGTGGTGAGGGTGTATCACTGGGTACAGTGTATATGATGAGGGTGTAGCCCTGGATAAAGTGTATGTGGTGAGGGTGTATGACTGGATGCAGTGTGTGTGGTGAGGGTGTATCCCTGGATGCAGTGTATATGATGAGGGTGTATCCCTGGATACAGTGTATGTGGTGAGGGTATATCCCTGGATACAGTGTATACGATGAGGGTGTATCCATGGATACAGTGTATGTGGTGAGGGCGTATCCATGGATACAGTGTATGTGGTGAGGGTGTATCCCTGGATACAATGTATGTGGTGAGGGCATATCACTGGATACAGTGTATATGGTGAGGGTGTATCCCTGGATACAGTGTGTGTGGTGAGGGTGTATCCCTGCATACAGTGTATGTGGTGAGGGTATATCCCTGGTACAGTGTATATGATGAGGATGTATCCCTGGGTACAGTGTATATGATGAGGGTGTATCCCTGGATACAGTGTATGTGGTGAGGGCGTATCCCTGGATACAGTGTATGTGGTGAGGGTGTATCACTGGATGCAGTGTATGTGGTGAGGGTGTATCCCTGGATGCAGTGTATATGATGAGGGTGTATCCATGGATACAGTGTATGTGGTGAGGGTGTATCCATGGATACAGTGTATGGGGTGATGGCGTATCCATGGATACAGTGTATGTGGTGAGGGTGTATCCCTGGATACAATGTATGGTGAGGGTATATCCCTGGATACAGTGTATGTGGTGAGGGTATATCCCTGGATACAGTGTATGTGGTGAGGGTGTATCCCTGGATACAGTGTATGTGGTGAGGGTGTATCACTGGATACAGTGTATGTGGTGAGGGTGTATCCATGGATACAGTGTATGTGGTGAGGGTGTATCCCTGGATACAGTGTATGTGGTGAGGGCGTTTCCCTGGGTACAGTGTATATGTTGAGGGTGTATCACTTGATACAGTGTATGTGGTGAGGGTGTATCCATGGATACAGTGTATGTGGTGAGGGTGTATCCCTAGATATAGTGTATGTGATGAGGGTGTATCCCTGGATACAGTGTATATGGTGAGGGTTTATCCCTGGGTACAGTGTATATGATGAGGGTGTATCACTTGATACAGTGTATGTGCTGAGGGTGTATCCCTGGATACAGTGTGTGTGGTGAGGGTGTATCACTGGATACAGTGTGTGTGGTGAGGGTGTATCCCTGGATACAGTGTATATGGTGAGGGTATATCCCTGGATACAGTTTATGTGGTGAGGGTGTATCACTGGATACAGTGTATGTGGTGAGGGCGTATCACTGGATGCAGTGTATGTGGTGAGGGTGTATCCCTGGATACAGTGTATGTGGTGAGGGTATATCCCTGGATACAGTGTATGTGGTGAGGGTGTATCCCTGGATACAGTGTATGTGGTGAGGGTGTATCCATGGATACAGTGTATGTGGTGAGGGTGTATCCATGGATACAGTGTATGTGGTGAGGGTGTATCCATGGATACAGTGTATGTGGTGAGGGCGTATCCATGGATACAGTGTATGTGGTGAGGGTGTATCCCTGGATACAGTGTATGTGGTGAGGGTGTATCCATGGATACAGTGTATGTGGTGAGGGCGTATCCATGGATACAGTGTATGTGGTGAGGGCGTATCCATGGATACAGTGTATGTGGTGAGGGCGTATCCATGGATACAGTGTATGTGGTGAGGGCGTATCCATGGATACAGTGTATGTGGTGAGGGTGTATCCCTGGATACAATGTATGTGGTGAGGGCGTATCACTGGATACAGTGTATATGGTGAGGGTGTATCCCTGGATACAGTGTATATGGTGAGGGTATATCCCTGGATACAGTGTATGTGGTGAGGGCGTATCCCTGGATACAGTGTATGTGGTGAGGGCGTATCCCTGGATACAGTGTATGTGGTGAGGGCGTATCCATGGATACAGTGTATGTGGTGAGGGCGTATCACTGGATACAGTGTATGTGGTGAGGGTGTATCCCTGGATACAATGTATGTGGTGAGGGCGTATCACTGGATACAGTGTATATGGTGAGGGTGTATCCCTGGATACAGTGTATATGGTGAGGGTGTATCCCTGGATACAGTGTATGTGGTGAGGGCGTATCCCTGGATACAGTGTATGTGGTGAGGGCGTATCCCTGGATACAGTGTATGTGGTGAGGGCGTATCCCTGGATACAGTGTATGTGGTGAGGGCGTATCCCTGGATACAGTGTATGTGGTGAGGGCGCATCCATGGATACAGTGTATGTGGTGAGGGTGTATCCCTGGATACAGTGTGTGTGGTGAGGGCGTATCCCTGGGTACAGTGTATATGATGAGGGTGTATCACTTGATACAGTGTATGTGGTGAGGGTGTATCCCTGGATTCAGTGTATGTGGTGAGGGTGTATCACTGGGTACAGTGTATATGATGAGGGTGTATCCCTGGGTACAGTGTATGTGGTGAGGGCGTATCCCTGGGTACAGTGTATATGATGAGGGTGTATCACTTGATACAGTGTATGTGGTGAGGGTGTATCACTGGATACAGTGTATGTGGTGAGGGTGTATCCCTGGATACAGTGTATGTGGTGAGGGTATATCCCTGGATACAGTGTATGTGGTGAGGGTGTATCCCTGGATACAGTGTATATGATGAGGGTGTATCCATGGATACAGTGTATGTGGTGAGGGTATATCCCTGGCTACAGTGTATGTGGTGAGGGTGTATCCCTGGATACAGTGTATATGATGAGGGTGTATCCATGGATACAGTGTATGTGGTGAGGGTGTATCCATGGATACAGTGTATGTGGTGAGGGCGTATCCATGGATACAGTGTATGTGGTGAGGGTGTATCCATGGATACAGTGTATGTGGTGAGGGCGTATCCATGGATACAGTGTATGTGGTGAGGGTGTATCCCTGGATACAATGTATGTGGTGAGGGCGTATCACTGGATACAGTGTATATGGTGAGGGCATATCACTGGATACAGTGTATGTGGTGAGGGTATATACCTGGATACAGTGTATGTGGTGAGGGTGTATCCCTGGATACAGTGTATGTGGTGAGGGTGTATCACTGGATACAGTGTATGTGGTGAGGGTGTATCCATGGATACAGTGTATGTGGTGAGGGTGTATCCCTGGATACAGTGTATGTGGTGAGGGTGTATCCCTGGATACAGTGTGTGTGGTGCGGGCGTATCCCTGGGTACAGTGTATATGATGAGGGTGTATCACTTGATACAGTGTATGTGGTGAGGGTGTATCCCTAGATACAGTGTATGTGATGAGGGTGTATCCCTGGATACAGTGTATATGGTGAGGGTTTATCCCTGGGTACAGTGTATATGATGAGGGTGTATCACTTGATACAGTGTATGTGGTGAGGGTGTATCCCTGGATACAGTGTGTGTGGTGAGGGTGTATCACTGGATGCAGTGTGTGTGGTGAGGGTGTATCCCTGGCTGCAGTGTATGTGGTGAGGGTGTATCCCAGGATACAGTGTATGTGGTGAGGGTGTATCACTGGATGCAGTGTGTGTGGTGAGGGTGTATCCCTGGATACAGTGTATATGATGAGGGTGTATCCCTGGATAAAGTGTATGTGGTGAGGGTGTATCAGTGGATACAGTGTATGTGGTGAGGGTGTATCCATGGATACAGTGTATGTGGTGAGGGTGTATCCCTGGATACAGTGTATGTGATGAGGGTGTATCCCTTGATACAGTGTATATGGTGAGGGTTTATCCCTGGGTACAGTGTATATGATGAGGGTGTATCACTTGATATAGTGTATGTGGTGAGGGTGTATCCCTGGATACAGTGTGTGGTGAGGGCGTATCACTGGATGCAGTGTGTGTGGTGAGGGTATATCCCTGGGTACAGTGTATGTGATGAGGGTGTATCCCTGGATACAGTGTATATGGTGAGGGTTTATCCCTGGGTACAGTGTATATGATGAGGGTGTATCACTTGATACAGTGTATGTGGTGAGGGCGTATCACTGGATACAGTGTGTGTGGTGAGGGCGTATCACTGGATGCAGTGTGTGTGGTGAGGGTATATCCCTGGATACAGTGTATATGATGAGGGTGTATCACTGGATACAGTGTATGTGGTGAGGGTGTATCCCTGGATACACTGTGTGTGGTGAGGGTACAGTATATCACTGGATACAGTGTATGAGGTGAGGGTGTATCCCTGGGTACAGTGTATATGATGAGGGTGTATCACTTGATACAGTGTATGTGGTGAGGGTGTATCCCTAGATATAGTGTATGTGATGAGGGTGTATCCCTGGATACAGTGTATATGGTGAGGGTTTATCCCTGGGTACAGTGTATATGATGAGGGTGTATCACTTGATACAGTGTATGTGGTGAGGGTGTATCCCTGGATACAGTGTGTGTGGTGAGGGTGTATCACTGGATACAGTGTGTGTGGTCAGGGTGTATCCCTGGATACAGTGTATATGGTGAGGGTATATCCCTGGATACAGTGTATGTGGTGAGGGTGTATCACTGGATACAGTGTATGTGGTGAGGGCGTATCACTGGATGCAGTGTATGTGGTGAGGGTGTATCCCTGGATACAGTGTATGTGTTGAGAGTATATCCCTGGATACAGTGTATGTGGTGAGGGTGTATCCCTGGATACAGTGTATGTGGTGAGGGTGTATCCATGGATACAGTGTATGTGGTGAGGGTGTATCCATGGATACAGTGTATGTGGTGAGGGTGTATCCATGGATACAGTGTATGTGGTGAGGGCGTATCCATGGATACAGTGTATGTGGTGAGGGTGTATCCCTGGATACAGTGTATGTGGTGAGGGTGTATCCATGGATACAGTGTATGTGGTGAGGGCGTATCCATGGATACAGTGTATGTGGTGAGGGCGTATCCATGGATACAGTGTATGTGGTGAGGGCGTATCCATGGATACAGTGTATGTGGTGAGGGTGTATCCCTGGATACAATGTATGTGGTGAGGGCATATCACTGGATACAGTGTATATGGTGAGGGTGTATCCCTGGATACAGTGTATATGGTGAGGGTATATCCCTGGATACAGTGTATGTGGTGAGGGTGCATCCATGGATACAGTGTATGTGGTGAGGGCGTATCCCTGGATACAGTGTATGTGGTGAGGGCGTATCACTGGATACAGTGTATGTGGTGAGGGCGTATCACTGGATACAGTGTATGTGGTGAGGGCGTATCCCTGGATACAGTGTATGTGGTGAGGGTGTATCCCTGGATACAGTGTGTGTGGTGAGGGCGTATCCCTGGGTACAGTGTATATGATGAGGGTGTATCACTTGATACAGTGTATGTGGTGAGGGTGTATCCCTGGATTCAGTGTATGTGGTGAGGGTGTATCACTGGGTACAGTGTATATGATGAGGGTGTATCCCTGGGTACAGTGTATATGATGAGGGTGTATCACTTGATACAGTGTATGTGGTGAGGGTGTATCACTGGATACAGTGTATGTGGTGAGGGTGTATCCCTGGATACAGTGTATGTGGTGAGGGTATATCCCTGGATACAGTGTATATGATGAGGGTGTATCCATGGATACAGTGTATGTGGTGAGGGTATATCCCTGGTTACAGTGTATGTGGTGAGGGTGTATCCCTGGATACAGTGTATATGATGAGGGTGTATCCATGGATACAGTGTATGTGGTGAGGGTATATCCCTGGATACAGTGTATGTGGTGAGGGTGTATCCCTGGATACAGTGTATATGATGAGGGTGTATCCATGGATACAGTGTATGTGGTGAGGGTGTATCCATGGATACAGTGTATGTGGTGAGGGCATATCCATGGATACAGTGTATGTGGTGAGGGTGTATCCCTGGATACAATGTATGTGGTGAGGGCGTATCACTGGATACAGTGTATATGGTGAGGGCATATCACTGGATACAGTGTATGTGGTGAGGGTATATACCTGGATACAGTGTATGTGGTGAGGGTGTATCCCTGGATACAGTGTATGTGGTGAGGGTGTATCACTGGATACAGTGTATGTGGTGAGTGTGTATCCATGGATACAGTGTATGTGGTGAGGGTGTATCCCTGGATACAGTGTATGTGGTGAGGGTGTATCCCTGGATACAGTGTGTGTGGTGCGGGCGTATCCCTGGGTACAGCGTATATGATGAGGGTGTATCACTTGATACAGTGTATGTGGTGAGGGTGTATCCCTAGATACAGTGTATGTGATGAGGGTGTATCCCTGGATACAGTGTATGTGGTGAGGGTGTATCACTGGATACAGTGTATGTGGTGAGTGTGTATCCATGGATACAGTGTATGTGGTGAGGGTGTATCCCTGGATACAGTGTGTGTGGTGAGTGTGTATCCCTGGATACAGTGTGTGTGGTGAGGGTGTATCACTTGATACAGTGTATGTGGTGAGGGTGTATCCCTGGATACAGTGTGTGTGGTGAGGGTGTATTACTGGATGCAGTGTGTGTGGTGAGGGTGTATCCCTGGCTGCAGTGTATGTGGTGAGGGTGTATCCCAGGATACAGTGTATGTGGTGAGGGTGTATCACTGGATGCAGTGTGTGTGGTGAGGGTGTATCCCTGGATACAGTGTATATGATGAGGGTGTATCCCTGGATAAAGTGTATGTGGTGAGGGTGTATCAGTGGATACAGTGTATGTGGTGAGGGTGTATCCATGGATACAGTGTATGTGGTGAGGGTGTATCCCTGGATACAGTGTATGTGATGAGGGTGTATCCCTTGATACAGTGTATATGGTGAGGGTTTATCCCTGGGTACAGTGTATATGATGAGGGAGTATCACTTGATATAGTGTATGTGGTGAGGGTGTATCCCTGGATACAGTGTGTGGTGAGGGCGTATCACTGGATGCAGTGTGTGTGGTGAGGGTATATCCCTGGGTACAGTGTATGTGATGAGGGTGTATCCCTGGATACAGTGTATATGGTGAGGGTTTATCCCTGGGTACAGTGTATATGATGAGGGTGTATCACTTGATACAGTGTATGTGGTGAGGGTGTATCCCTGGATACAGTGTGTGTGGTGAGGGTGTATCACTGGATACAGTGTGTGTGGTGAGGGTGTATCCCTGGATACAGTGTATATGGTGAGGGTATATCCCTGGATACAGTGTATGTGGTGAGGGTGTATCACTGGATACAGTGTATGTGGTGAGGGCGTATCACTGGATGCAGTGTATGTGGTGAGGGTGTATCCCTGGATACAGTGTATGTGGTGAGGGTATATCCCTGGATACAGTGTATGTGGTGAGGGTGTATCCCTGGATACAGTGTATGTGGTGAGGGTGTATCCATGGATACAGTGTATGTGGTGAGGGTGTATCCATGGATACAGTGTATGTGGTGAGGGCGTATCCATGGATACAGTGTATGTGGTGAGGGTGTATCCCTGGATACAGTGTATGTGGTGAGGGTGTATCCATGGATACAGTGTATGTGGTGAGGGCGTATCCATGGATACAGTGTATGTGGTGAGGGCGTATCCATGGATACAGTGTATGTGGTGAGGGCGTATCCATGGATACAGTGTATGTGGTGAGGGTGTATCCCTGGATACAATGTATGTGGTGAGGGCATATCACTGGATACAGTGTATATGGTGAGGGTGTATCCCTGGATACAGTGTATATGGTGAGGGTATATCCCTGGATACAGTGTATGTGGTGAGGGTGCATCCATGGATACAGTGTATGTGGTGAGGGCGTATCACTGGATACAGTGTATGTGGTGAGGGCGTATCCCTGGATACAGTGTATGTGGTGAGGGCGTATCACTGGATACAGTGTATATGGTGAGGGTATATCCCTGGATACAGTGTATATGGTGAGGGTATATCCCTGGATACAGTGTATGTGGTGAGGGTGCATCCATGGATACAGTGTATGTGGTGAGGGTGTATCCCTGGATACAGTGTATGTGGTGAGGGCGTATCCCTGGATACAGTGTATGTGGTGAGGGCGTATCACTGGATACAGTGTATGTGGTGAGGGCGTATCCCTGGATACAGTGTATGTGGTGAGGGTGTATCCCTGGATACAGTGTGTGTGGTGAGGGCGTATCCCTGGGTACAGTGTATATGATGAGGGTGTATCACTTGATACAGTGTATGTGGTTAGGGTGTATCCCTGGATTCAGTGTATGTGGTGAGGGTGTATCACTGGGTACAGTGTATATGATGAGGGTGTATCCCTGGGTACAGTGTATATGATGAGGGTGTATCACTTGATACAGTGTATGTGGTGAGGGTGTATCACTGGATACAGTGTATGTGGTGAGGGTGTATCCCTGGATACAGTGTATGTGGTGAGGGTATATCCCTGGATACAGTGTATGTGGTGAGGGTGTATCCCTGGATACAGTGTATATGATGAGGGTGTATCCATGGATACAGTGTATGTGGTGAGGGTATATCCCTGGATACAGTGTATGTGGTGAGGGTGTATCCCTGGATACAGTGTATATGATGAGGGTGTATCCATGGATACAGTGTATGTGGTGAGGGTATATCCCTGGATACAGTGTATGTGGTGAGGGTGTATCCCTGGATACAGTGTATATGATGAGGGTGTATCCATGGATACAGTGTATGTGGTGAGGGCATATCCATGGATACAGTGTATGTGGTGAGGGTGTATCCCTGGATACAATGTATGTGGTGAGGGCGTATCACTGGATACAGTGTATATGGTGAGGGCATATCACTGGATACAGTGTATGTGGTGAGGGTATATACCTGGATACAGTGTATGTGGTGAGGGTGTATCCCTGGATACAGTGTATGTGGTGAGGGTGTATCACTGGATACAGTGTATGTGGTGAGGGTGTATCCATGGATACAGTGTATGTGGTGAGGGTGTATCCCTGGATACAGTGTATGTGGTGAGGGTGTATCCCTGGATACAGTGTGTGTGGTGCGGGCGTATCCCTGGGTACAGTGTATATGATGAGGGTGTATCACTTGATACAGTGTATGTGGTGAGGGTGTATCCCTAGATACAGTGTATGTGATGAGGGTGTATCCCTGGATACAGTGTATATGGTGAGGGTTTATCCCTGGGTACAGTGTATATGATGAGGGTGTGTCACTTGATACAGTGTATGTGGTGAGGGTGTATCCCTGGATACAGTGTGTGTGGTGAGGGTGTATTACTGGATGCAGTGTGTGTGGTGAGGGTGTATCCCTGGCTGCAGTGTATGTGGTGAGGGTGTATCCCTGGATACAGTGTATATGATGAGGATGTATCCCTGGATAAAGTGTATGTGGTGAGGGTGTATCAGTGGATACAGTGTATGTGGTGAGGGTGTATCCATGGATACAGTGTATGTGGTGAGGGTGTATCCCTGGATACAGTGTATGTGATGAGGGTGTATCCCTTGATACAGTGTATATGGTGAGGGTTTATCCCTGGGTACAGTGTATATGATGAGGGTGTATCACTTGATATAGTGTATGTGGTGAGGGCGTATCACTGGATGCAGTGTGTGTGGTGAGGGTATATCCCTGGATACAGTGTATATGGTGAGGGTATATCCCTGGATACAGTGTATGTGGTGAGGGCGTATCACTGGATACAGTGTATGTGGTGAGGGCGTATCCCTGGATACAGTGTATGTGGTGAGGGTGTATCCCTGGATACAGTGTGTGTGGTGAGGGCGTATCCCTGGGTACAGTGTATATGATGAGGGTGTATCACTTGATACAGTGTATGTGGTGAGGGTGTATCCCTGGATTCAGTGTATGTGGTGAGGGTGTATCACTGGGTACAGTGTATATGATGAGGGTGTATCCCTGGGTACAGTGTATATGATGAGGGTGTATCACTTGATACAGTGTATGTGGTGAGGGTGTATCACTGGATACAGTGTATGTGGTGAGGGTGTATCCCTGGATACAGTGTATGTGGTGAGGGTATATCCCTGGATACAGTGTATGTGGTGAGGGTGTATCCCTGGATACAGTGTGTGTGGTGAGGGCGTATCCCTGGGTACAGTGTATATGATGAGGGTGTATCACTTGATACAGTGTATGTGGTGAGGGTGTATCCCTGGATTCAGTGTATGTGGTGAGGGTGTATCACTGGGTACAGTGTATATGATGAGGGTGTATCCCTGGGTACAGTGTATATGATGAGGGTGTATCACTTGATACAGTGTATGTGGTGAGGGTGTATCACTGGATACAGTGTATGTGGTGAGGGTGTATCCCTGGATACAGTGTATGTGGTGAGGGTATATCCCTGGATACAGTGTATGTGGTGAGGGTGTATCCCTGGATACAGTGTATATGATGAGGGTGTATCCATGGATACAGTGTATGTGGTGAGGGTATATCCCTGGATACAGTGTATGTGGTGAGGGTGTATCCCTGGATACAGTGTATATGATGAGGGTGTATCCATGGATACAGTGTATGTGGTGAGGGTATATCCCTGGATACAGTGTATGTGGTGAGGGTGTATCCCTGGATACAGTGTATATGATGAGGGTGTATCCATGGATACAGTGTATGTGGTGAGGGTGTATCCATGGATACAGTGTATGTGGTGAGGGCATATCCATGGATACAGTGTATGTGGTGAGGGTGTATCCATGGATACAGTGTATGTGGTGAGGGTGTATCCCTGGATACAGTGTATGTGGTGAGGGTGTATCCCTGGATACAGTGTGTGTGGTGCGGGCGTATCCCTGGGTACAGTGTATATGATGAGGGTGTATCACTTGATACAGTGTATGTGGTGAGGGTGTATCCCTAGATACAGTGTATGTGATGAGGGTGTATCCCTGGATACAGTGTATATGGTGAGGGTTTATCCCTGGGTACAGTGTATATGATGAGGGTGTGTCACTTGATACAGTGTATGTGGTGAGGGTGTATCCCTGGATACAGTGTGTGTGGTGAGGGTGTATTACTGGATGCAGTGTGTGTGGTGAGGGTGTATCCCTGGCTGCAGTGTATGTGGTGAGGGTGTATCCCAGGATACAGTGTATGTGGTGAGGGTGTATCACTGGATGCAGTGTGTGTGGTGAGGGTGTATCCCTGGATACAGTGTATATGATGAGGGTGTATCCCTGGATAAAGTGTATGTGGTGAGGGTGTATCAGTGGATACAGTGTATGTGGTGAGGGTGTATCCATGGATACAGTGTATGTGGTGAGGGTGTATCCCTGGATACAGTGTATGTGATGAGGGTGTATCCCTTGATACAGTGTATATGGTGAGGGTTTATCCCTGGGTACAGTGTATATGATGAGGGTGTATCACTTGATATAGTGTATGTGGTGAGGGTGTATCCCTGGATACAGTGTGTGGTGAGGGCGTATCACTGGATGCAGTGTGTGTGGTGAGGGTATATCCCTGGGTACAGTGTATGTGATGAGGGTGTATCCCTGGATACAGTGTATATGGTGAGGGTTTATCCCTGGGTACAGTGTATATGATGAGGGTGTATCACTTGATACAGTGTATGTGGTGAGGGTGTATCCCTGGATACAGTGTGTGTGGTGAGGGCGTATCACTGGATGCAGTGTGTGTGGTGAGGGTATATCCCTGGATACAGTGTATATGATGAGGGTGTATCACTGGATACAGTGTATGTGGTGAGGGTGTATCCCTGGATACACTGTGTGTGGTGAGGGTACAGTATATCACTGGATACAGTGTATGAGGTGAAGGTGTATCCCTGGGTACAGTGTATATGATGAGGGTGTATCACTTGATACAGTGTATGTGGTGATGGTGTATCCCTGGATACAGTGTATGTGGTGAGGGCGTATCCCTGGATACAGTGTATGTGGTGAGGGTGTATCCCTGGATACAGTGTATGTGGTGAGGGCGTATCCCTGGATACAGTGTATGTGGTGAGGGTATATCCCTGGATACAGTGTATGTGGTGAGGGTATATCCCTAGATACAGTGTATGTGGTGAGGGTATATTCCTGGATACAGTGTATGTGGTGAGGGTTTATCCCTAGATACAGTGTATGTGGTGAGGGTATATTCCTGGATATAGTGTATGTGGTGAGGCTATATCCCTGGATACAGTGTATGTGGTGAGGGTGTATCCCTGGATACAGTGTATGTGGTGAGGGTGTATCACTGGATACAGTGTGTGTGGTGAGTGTGTATCCCTGGATACAGTGTGTGTGGTGAGTGTGTATCCCTGGATACAGTGTATGTGGTGAGGGTGTATCACTGGATACAGTGTATGTGGTGAGGGTGTATCACTGAATACAGTGTATGTGGTGAAGGTGTATAGTTTAGCCACTGATCAGAAGCTGCACTGCAATGTCTGTACAGTGTTCTCCCCATTGTAAAGGTTGTTGCACCCATGGGTGGGTTACCTATCTGAGTTTTCCAGCTGCAAATTTGGGGCTAAAAATCTGCATCACTTTTATCAAAGGAAGAGGTCCCACAGGAACCAATGTAATGTTCTGCTAAGATAACTTGTTACATACCTCTCATTTTCAAGTATGCCCTGGGCACATATACTATGTAATATCTAAGTATATATATATATATATATACACAATTCCCATTTCTCTCTGTGTGTATATATATCATATAGAAGAAAAAACCAAGTAATAATTTTAGTTACACTAGTATTTCCGGTATCTGAAGAAATGTATTATATTTATATTTAACCCCTTGAAGCACAAGATGTATTTGCGCCTATCCCTTTTGACAGCCCACTGTACCATGTTTAATATTATTAGCATGGTTTCCATTACAGCCCTCACAGCACTGAACAGGTAAAGAAAAGGTTCTTGGCAGGAGAAGGCGCTGGGAGGTTCTGGTTAAGGTAACCAGTCGTCTTCCATATTAATAGTCGGGTTTGTGTCAGACATAATGCTGAAAGCCAACACAGCTGCAGTGAGATCAGAGAGAGCCAGCGGGAGATCAACTCGCACACGGAGAAAATCCAAGCAGCAGAGAAATGAAACCACATGGAAAGGGCACGGCCACATTCCCCCGTAATGCCATCCTCAGCGATAGAAGCAAAGTGGGACATATTCCCTTCCCTTTCCCCCCGTTCTCAGATCCATAGTTACATAGTTACATAGTTACATAGTAGATGAGGTTAAAAAAAGACGTACGTCCATCAAGTTCAACCTATGCTAAATTTAGACAACAGATACTGTATCCTATATCTATACTTACTTATTGATCCAGAGGAAGGCAAACACACAACCCCAGAGTCATATCATCCAATGATATCTCATAAGGGGAAAAATTAATTCCTTCCTGACTCCAAGAATTGGCAATCGGATTATTCCCTGGATCAACATCCTTCCCATGTATACTTATTAGGTATATCCCAAGTGTTTTTATTCTGCATTATTTAAGTGTATGAGTACAGGAAGGCTCACTGCTGCCTTACTCCTCCCTGCCTTCTCCCTGCTCTATCCTCTTCTCTCTGGATCGCTGTGTGGGTGTCTCTCCCTCCCGAAACCTTTTCCTTTATCTTTTGGATTCTTTTGCTTTCTTGCTATATTGTATTGTATTGAATGTCTTTATTTATATAGCGCCATAAATGTACATAGCGCTTCACAGTAGTAATACATGCTGTAATCATATAAATAACAAATAATATAAATAACAGGTCATGGGAATAAGTGCTTCAGACATAAGAGTAACATTAAGGAAGAGGAGTCCCTGCTCCGAAGAGCTTACAGTCTAATTGGTAGGTAGGGAGAACGTACAGAGACAGTAGGAGGGCGTTCTAGTAAGTGCGTCTGCAGGGGGCCAAGTGTTATGTATCATGTGTTCAGAATATCCACAGTGCTATTCATAAGCTTGTTTAAGCAAATGTGTCTTAAGGTGTGTCTTAAAGGTGGATAGAGAGGGTGCTAGTCGGATATTGAGGGGAAGGGCATTCCAGAGGTGTGGAGCAGTCAGTGGGGAAGGTTTAAGGCGGGAGAGGGCTTTAGATACAAAGGGGGTAGAAAGAAGACATCCTTGAGAAGAACGCAAGAGTCGGGTTGGTACATAGCGAGAAATTAAGGCTGAGATGTAAGGAGGGGCAGAGGAATGTAAATCTTTTAAAAGTGAGGAGGAGAATTGAGTGTATCAGCACATCTGTTTTACCTTGGCTGAACCAGGTTGTTCCTCGCGGGCTAATCTGTGGCCCCCGGCTACAGGGCACACCTCAGTTACCGGTAAAATGGACTTTAAATTGTTGTCGTTATCTGTGAAAAAAAGCTACAAACATGGTCATGGACAGAACGTCACAGTGTCATCTCCCAAAGTGGCACCTCCCAAAGTGGCACCTCCCAAAGTGGCACCTCCCAAAGTGGCACCTCCCAAAGTGACTCCTCCCAAAGTGACTCCTCCCAAAGTGACTCCTCCCAAAGTGACTCCTCCCAAAGTGACACCTCCCAAAGTGACACCTCCCACAGTGACATCTCCCAAAGGGACATCCCCCATAGTGACATCCCCCATAGTGACATCCCCCAATAGTGACACCTCCCAAAGTGACACCTCCCAAAGTGACACCTCCCAAAGTGACATCTCCCAAAGTGACACCTCCCAAAGTGACACCTCCCAAAGCGACACCTCCCAAAGCGACACCTCCCAAAGCAACATCTCCCAAAGCAACATCTCACAAAGCGACTCCTCCCAAAGCGACTCCTCCCAAAGTGACATCTCCCAAAGTGACACACCCCAAAGTAACACACCCCATAGTGACACCTCCCAAAGTGACATCTCCCAAAGTGACATCTCCCAAAGTGACACCTCCCAAAGTGGCATCTCCCAAAGTGACAGCTCCCAAAGTGACACCTCCCAAAGTGGCATCTCTCAAAGTGACATCTCCCAAAGTGACACCTCCCAAAGTGACACCTCCCAAAGTGACACCTCCCAAAGTGGCATCTCCCAAAGTGACACCTCCCAAAGTGACACCTCCCAAAGTGGCATTTCCCAACGTGGCATTTCCAAAAGTGACATCTCCCAAAGTGACACCTCCCAAAGCGGCATCTCCCAAAGCGACATCTCCCAAAGCGACATCTCACAAAGTGACTCCTCCCAAAGTGACACCTCCCAAAGTGACATCTCCCAAAGTGGCATCTCCCAAAGTGGCATCTCCCAATTGTGACACCTCCCAAAGTGGCATCTCCCAAAGTGACACATCCCAAAGTGACATCACCAATTGTGACACCTCCCAAAGTGGCATCTCCCAAAGTGGCGCCTCCCAAAGTGACGCCTCCCAAAGTGACGCCTCCCAAAGTGATGCCTCCCAAAGTGGCATCTCCCAAAGTGGCACCTCCCAAAGTGACACCTCCCAAAGTGACATCTCCCAAAGTGACACCTCCCAAAGTGACATCTCCCAAAGTGACATCTCCCAAAGTGACACCTCCCAAAGTGGCATCTCCCAAAGTGACACCTCCCAACGTGACAGCTCCCAAAGTGGCATCTCCCAAAGTGACACATCCCAAAGTGACATCTCCCAAAGTGACATCTCCAATTGTGACACCTCCCAAAGTGGCATCTCCCAAAGTGACAGCTCCCAAAGTGACACCTCCAAAAGTGGCATCTCCCAAAGTGGCATCTCCCAAAGTGACGCCTCCCAAAGTGACGCCTCCCAAAGTGACGCCTCCCAAAGTGACATCTCCCAAAGGGGCATCTCCCAAAGTGGCATCTCCCAAAGTGGCACCTCCCAAAGTGACACCTCCCAAAGTGACATCTCCCAAAGTGACACCTCCCAAAGTGACATCTCCCAAAGTGACACCTCAAAAAGTGACATCTCCCAAAGTGACACCTCCCAAAGTGGCATCTCCCAAAGTGACACCTCCCAAAGTGACAGCTCCCAAAGTGGCATCTCCCAAAGTGACATCTCCCAAAGTGACATCGCCCAAAGTGGCATCTCCCAAAGTGGCATCTCCCAAAGTGGCATCTCCCAAAGTGACACCTCAAAAAGTGACATCTCCCAAAGTGACACCTCCCAAAGTGACACCTCAAAAAGTGACATCTCCCAAAGTGACATCTCCCAAAGTGACACCTCCCAAAGTGACATCTCCCAAAGTGACACCTCCCAAAGTGACACCTCAAAAAGTGACATCTCCCAAAGTGACACCTCCCAAAGTGACATCTCCCAAAGTGGCATCTCCCAAAGTGACACCTCCCAAAGTGACACCTCCCAAAGTGACACCTCCCAAAGTGGCATCTCCCAAAGTGACACCTCCCAAAGTGGCACCGCCCAAAGTGACACCTCCCAAAGTGACATCCCACAAAGTGGAATCTCCCAAAGTGGCAGTGGCATCTCCCAAAGTGACACCTCCCAAAGTGACACCTCCCAAAGGGGCATCTCCCAAAGTGACACCTCCCAAAGGGGCATCTCCCAAAGTGACATCTCCCAAAGTGACACCTCCCAAAGTGGCATCTCCCAAAGTGGCATCTCCCAAAGTGACACCTCCCAAAGTGGCACCTTCCAAAGTGACATGTCCCAAAGTGGCATCTCCCAAAGTGACATCTCCCAAAGTGGCATCTCCCAAAGTGACACCTCCCAAAGTGACACCTCCCAAAGAGGCATCTCCCAAAGTGACACCTCCCAAAGTGGCATCTCCCAAAGTGACACCTCCCAAAGTGGCATCTCCCAAAGTGACACCTCCCAAAGTGACACCTCCCAAAGTGACACCTCCCAAAGTGGCATCTCCCAAAGTGACAGCTCCCAAAGTGACACCTCCCAAAGTGACACCTCCCAAAGTGGCATCTCCCAAAGTGGCACCTCCCAAAGTGACAGCTACCAAAGTGACAGCTCCCAAAGTGACATCTCCCAATGATGTCGCAACTTTCTATTGGCTGCTGGGGCCAGCCTGAACCTTATGGTCATTTTGTGTCCATTGGACAATATGTCCCAGGACACCGGTCAGCTCCTGGGGACCGGCAAGCTCGGCTAAATTACAAATGTATATATCGGCCAAACCCTGCAGTAATTCATTGTGGTGACAGTTCGGCAACTGCGGCCTGTGCCAGTCACCGAGAGATTCCGTGTGTCAGGGCCAGATAAGCACCTCAAAGAATTACTCCTTCTGACTCTGGTCTATAACCTATATCACACTCTCTCACACTCTCTCTCACTTTCTCTCACACTCTCCATCTCTCACACTCACTTTCTCTCACACTCTCAATCTCTCACACTCTCAATCTCTCACACTCTCTCGCACTTTCTCTCACACTCTCAATCTCTCACACTCTCACTCTCTCGCACTCTCTCACACTCTCAATCTCTCACACTCACTCTCACACTCTCGTACTTTCTCTCACACTCTCTCTCACTTTCTCTCACACTCTCAATCTCTCACACTCTCGCACTTTCTCTCACACTCTCAATCTCACTTTTTCTCTTCCTCTGTCTCGTTGATTGCATCCTCCTGACTCACTCCCCCACGCTTCTCCTGTCTAACTCGTCAGTCTCTCTGGCCCCTATTCCATTAGCTGTTCAGCTGTTTCCCAGCGCTGGAGATGAATTCAACACCATTTAAATGAATGGGAATAAATTCCTCCCCAGTGGCGGGAGACAGCTTTGCATCATGTATCAGGTACTACAGTACCTCTTTCCTGAAAACGGGGGGGAGCTTATCACGTTAAAAGACCTGGCTTTAATTTAACGATAGTAGAGGTCGTTTGAACTTTTAGACGTTATTGCGTGTATAACGATCCTTTCTGCTGGTTTCGCCGTGTCCGCATCTTGTGCGTCAGTGAGTTATTTTGAGGAGTGATTATAGGAGAAGTTACTTGACCGTGTATTATAATGAGATGCATCAGATTGGGGCCTCCGGACGCAGTCAGGCGCGAGGCAGAGTAATAATCCTGAGTCTTCATCCAATGTGAGAAGCTAAACCTCCCCGTGTGTGACGCAGACACCAGCAGGATCCGTTCCCACTCCCGTGTGTGACGCAGACACCAGCAGAGCAGGGTCCGTTCCCACTCCCGTGTTCCGTTTCCTGTGCTTCAGACTTTCTCACCAGCGCCCTGCCTGCCTGTCAGACTTTGTATGTATGTATGTCTTTATTTATATAGCGCCATTAATGTACATAGCACTTCGCAGCAGTAATACACGTGACAATCATATAAATAACAAATAATACAAATAACCCATAATGGGAAGAAGTGCTTCAGACATAAAAGTAACATTTAGGAAAAGGAGTCCCTGCCCCGAAGAGCTTACAATCTAATTACAATCTAAACTTTCTCACCAATGCCCCCTCTGTCTGTCAGACTTTCTCACCAATGTCACCTCTCTCTCTCGCTTAATTTCTCCCTTTCCCCAATTCATTCACTCTTATTCCCACTCCGACCCTCTCTTCCTGTATTTTTCTCCACAATTGCCCTCTCTCCATCGCTCATTATTCATACCCTGATTCTGACTCCCTCCCACACCCTTCTCTTCCATATATCCCCACCCGTTCAACCTTTCTCCTCCCTCCACATTTTCCTGCCTCTCTTCCTCTCACCTCCATTCTCTCCCAATTCTATTCTCCCTCCCAATTCTTCTTTCTCCCTCCATCCATGTTCTGTTTGTCTCTCCTCTCTCTCCATCTTTATTATTAAACCCCTTCTTCTGACTATATCCCTGTCCCTAGTTCAGAAACACCATCCATCTATATCTCTCTCTATTCCCCCCCCCCTCTCTCTCTATTCCCCCTCTCTCTATCTCTCTCTTCCCTCTCTCTCTTCCCTCTCTCTCTACCCCCCCCCTCTCTTCCCTCTCTTTTCTCTTTCCTCTCTTTCTTCCCTCTCTCTCTCTTCCCCCTCTCTTCCCCCTCTCTCTTCCTCCTTCTCTTCCCTCTCTCTCTCTTCCCTCTCTCTCTCTTCCCTCTCTCTCTCTTCCCTCTCCCTCTCTCTCTCTCTTCCCTCTCTCTCTCTCTTCCCTCTCTTTCTTTTCCCTTCTCTTTCTCTCTCTTTTCCCTTCCCTCTCTCTCTCTTTTCCCTTCCCTCTATTTTCTCTTTCCTCTCTCTCTTCTCTCTTCTCTCTCCTCTCTCTCTCTCTCTCTCTTCCCTCTCACCCCTTCCCTCTCTCTCCCTCTTCCCTCTCCCAGTCATTCATTCCTTAAGCCTCCCTCCCTCCCCACCGTTTCTCTCCCCCTCCCTCCCCACCGTTTCTCTCCCCCTCCCTATCTCTCTTTCCTCTCACAATATTTACTGCAGCTGTCAGTTCTGGCTCAGCAGGGATTGCTTTACATCTTCTAGTTGCCTTTAGGGTAAAGAATCCTTTTCCTCTGGAAGAGATGAAACCTATTATCTGCAGTGTAAATATGGCTTCTTATTGGGGTATTACTGCAGGTTTTATAAGGCTGGGTGAAGGCCAGAGGTGCTGTTCTGGAGTCATAGATCAGCGCTACTCAACTCCACTCCTCAAGACCCCCCATCAGGTCAGGTTTTAAGGGTACCCCAGCTTCAGCACAGGTGGCTCAGTCAGTGGTTCAGTCGAAGATTGAGCCACCTGTGCTGAAGCAGGGATATCCTTAAAACCTGATCTGTTGGGGGGTCTCGAGGAATGGAGTTGAGCAGCACTGACACAGAGGAATATATTAGGGGCTTCCTAACTCCCCCTATATATCAGGGAGTCTCACTGTACCGTTTTGCTACTTTCTCCCTCATAAAAGTGCCCCCCATCCCAATGCAAGTTCATTTCAAATCTCCCTGATAATCATTAACGTGGGGAAATCATGACCACAACACCCCAAAATCTTGAACCCCTTCACCACTGAAGGAACCTGCTTTAACATACCAAAATGTAACCTTAAAGCAGGCACTCACATCGCATATCAAATAGTTTTCTGTCATTTTGTGGGGGGTCAGTCCCACATAGGAGACAGAGGGGGTGGGGGGGGGGTCAGTCCCACATAGGAGACAGAGGGGGTGGGGGGGGGGGGTCAGTCCCACATAGGAAACAGAGAGGGAGTGGGGGGTCAGTCCCACATAGGAGACAGAGGGTTGTGGGGGGTCCCACATAGGAGACAGAGGGGGTGGGGGGTCAGTCCCACATAGGAGACAGAGGGGGTGGGGGGGGGGGTCAGTCCCACATAGGAGACAGAGGGGGGGGGGGGTCAGTCCCACATAGGAGACAGAGGGGGGGGGGTCAGTCCCACATAGGAGACAGAAAAAAGATTTAAAAAACTAAACTAATTATTTTGCGCCCTGTGTAAATAAACATGTTTCCATTTTCTTCACATATGCTTAATACTAATCTTATCTGCTTAATAGCGTTCTTCTCCTTTAACTCTTTGGCTAATGAGGGTAGCGGTGGAGGGGGGGGGGGGGGGAACACCCGGATTAGTCATTTTACTTTCATGTACAACAAGTTACAAACAGTTTTAAGAGATTAGGTGAACACACTAGAAACACTCAACGTATTTGGTTACTATGGAGACATGAGACGTTTTAATAAATATTTAAAACACTTATTTGTGTCATGTGTGCTAATGATGGCTTCATTGTGGCATGATCAAGGGGAAGATCAACAATACCCAGTATATATATATATATATATATATATATATATATATACATATACATACACACACACACACACACACACACACACACACACACACACACACACACATTCATATACTTTTACTTAAAAATGTTAAAGGGTGTTAATTACATCAACTTTATTGGTGCAATTAGTCCAATTTGATGCTAAATGAGGGATTAGGTTTAAAGCAGATATACTGCATTCCCCCCCCTTTTTTATTTTCTAATTTGTATATGTAAAGCGTATGGCAACGCTTTGACGTGCTCCTGTTATAAATCTGTAAAAATCCTGAATGTGTGCCTAACGAAATGGCCGCTTTCTGACTATGCTGCTGTCTGTGAAATACTGCAGCTGATATGTAACATTATATTGCTAAGTGTAACACATTATTGTTACAGCTTCCAGAGTAATAGCCAGTCTGCTGTTTGCAACACAGCAACCGTTCTGTTTGTGATACTTTGTTGCCAAAGAGTAGAGTTCAAAAAGGTGTGTGCCAGCCTGTTTCAAAAGAGGAAGTGGATATGACTGATCGAGCCACCTGTGTTGACGCACGGATATCCTGGAAACCTGACCTGTTGGTAACAGTTCAGGACTGGCGTTGGCTACCCATGTCCTAGATATATGTGCAGCCACTCTGAACACATCCAGATGTGAGCTGCACAGTAATTTCCAGCCTGCGGGACCTGCTCTCCGTGTTAGGCCTGGGACATAGTGCTTTGATCCGGGCTGAGGCGCGCTGAGGCTCAAGGAAAGAGGGCCGTCCGTGGGCGTGTCGGGGGTGGGTCTGGGGGCGGGCCAGTGACGTCACGGAGCTGGTTCGCCCTCATTGGGCGAACCGCTCACGTGACTGGCCCTGCGCTCCGGCGAGCGCCAAATTTCAAACCTCCGTCAGACACACGCTTCCGCAAGCGTGCGGACGCGTGCGCGAGCCCCTGCTAAAGCCGCTCTCATTGCGGCTGCAGGGGCTCAGTGCCGAGCAGCAGCACGCCTCAGCACGGGTCAGCGCATAAGTGCTGACCATGCCCGAGGCCTTACTCCCCTTTACTGCACCTGGAGCCAAGCGCCAAGCGTCAAGCAACAGCAGCAGTGACTCTGGCAACGAGAGAGGGCGTCTGTGAATAAAAGATAAAGGTTTGGTTTCGGATACATATGTGTCCGTTAGACGTAGCCCAAGCAGCTTAAAAAGTGGTCGTCGCGTGTCTGATTTGGATAAAGTGTACGCTTTCGTGAAGACGCGTTTTGGACTTTGTGTGGTATACGATTTATAGAATATTCATGTTCTGGAAACAGGACGGTAGGAAGTGAAATAATCAGTTCTCCGGAGCAGGGTGGCACAATCTTTTCTCCCCGCACCTCCCTGCCTGATCTCCTCCCCTGTTCGTGCCCTCCCTGCTCATCACAGGCGTCAAACGACGCTGTGGGGTCATGTGACGTCACGTTGCCACTGTTACAGGAGACTAGAACTTTTAACACTTTTATACAGGGATCAGTCACCAGGCAAAACACAGTAGTGGAATAAAATGAGGTTTATTCGGGTAAACCCGCGTACACACAGAGAAATACAAAGATACGGGTAAAATACACACTTACTGGGGGTGAAATCTAGGTGAAATAGGTGCAGGCGCCTGCTTCGGAAGGCTTACCCTGACCGGGAAATCCTCCCGGCTCTTCTGGTCGTCTTCTCCCTAGCCGTGACCGATACGTTCTAAAATGAGGACTTGGACCTCGCATCTGACTTGGCCTCAGCTGGGCAGGCTTTCTTAGCTCCAAAAATGAACCCGGTTGCTCTGCTATTTGCAACAGAGCAACTTTGGACAGCCGCTTTTGCATCTCCGGCCCCGAGTCACAGGACCGTCTGGTTCTCTGACTGGAGCTTCTCCTTACATACCTTCCGCTGTTCTATGGTCAGCATGGAAGCAGGAGGAGCGACCATAGCGTGGGAATTCCTCCCCGCCAGCCAATAGGGATAGGGTCTCGTTCTGTGGCTGACGTCAGAGGAGGGGGCGTGCCAAGCTGGCTCGGGATGCCCTGTGGGCGGGACATACGTATTGACCAATGGGAAACGCACCGAAATTCTGCCGCTTCCCACAGTCAGTCCATTGCCAACTACTGGGCAGGTTCCACTGAGTCTGGCAGACCAGAGGGTCCTCTCCGCAAGGGGTCTCTGTTCTCCGGACTCAGTACTCCAGCCACTTACTGTAGCACCCCGACAGTGGCCCCGGCACCCTGACACCTCAACATCTCGTCTCCTCTTTGAACTACGATGTCTATCCAGACTCCCTGGCACCTATATGGATGCCTGGGCTGACTGAATAGACATTTATAGTAAAAGCAGATGTAGCCAGGTCCCCCTCTTACCTCCGGGCTGCGGGAGGGGGAAGGCTATCTGGGCGCCCCGGTGGGAAGTAGCGGCGAGCAGGGAGAGGATGCAGGGGCACGCGGATGCCGACGGTGGTGTGTGCGCGTGCCCAGCAAGGTGTGGGGAGCTGTGGGTGGTCGGAGGGGCGACAAGATCGCCAGAGCCCCAAGGAGGCTCCAAGTGCAGGACGCCGCAATCTGGGCCAAGTCGCGCATGCTCATGCTCAGTGAAGTTCGCGCATGCTCAGTAGCCAGGGACAGCGGCGGCCAATAGATAACAGTACCCAGGGGAACTATAGCCCCCAGAAGGCACTGGGACTGCCAGTGACATAACGCAAACCAGCCAATAGGGCTGCAGCATTCTCCCTGCCTGAGAATAGATACATTTCACGTGCTTCAACCACGCTAGTCAGTCGGAAAAGGGAGCCAGACAGAGAGGTAGGGTCTCAGGAGCCTGTGACTCTGAGACTAGGCTTTGTTTGTCCCCGTAGGCCCCAGATAGGCCTCAGCACACGTGTAGCTTGTGGCTGCTTCAGGGAAGGCCCCTTAGATAGGGACGGTTCCCCATTTTACTGTCTAGTGTCAAGGACACCGTGAAGACGCCGCATGGTGATCGTGGCCTGTGGTCTGGGACCAGACCACCTCTGTTGCGAGAAACTCATCACCCCACGCGGAGGCGGAAGCCACCACGGACAACATTGGATCAGACAGATCCTCTTGTTAATCTGCATTACCCGGGTGCTGGATGCCCCAGGCAGGTACCCAACTAAGTGCACCAACACTTCACGGGATAGCGCTATCTCCTACGTTTGGGTGGGCATTGACATTGGGAAAAAGACATCAGGGTATGGGTGCCTGGCACCCAATGTACTTTGGGGATACTCACTGGTGGTATCAGGTTGGGTCCTGTTATACTGTGTGGTACAGGGTACCATTATTAGTGTGTACAGTAAAGGTAACGTCAGTACCGGTTGCCCCTATAGTTGTGGGGGAACAAGGGCTACACACAAAACATTATAAACCATATTTTAATCAAGTATGGACCTTGGGGAACGCTATACTTATAAGGGAATCGGATCTGGGATATCAGGGCTCGAGAACCAGGAGTCTGGGGGACACTGGGCAGCCCCGGTGTAATTCAACCCACGTAACGGCAAATGGTGCCTGCATGCCGGGGAGAATTAGGGGACTACCGGTAACTTTGGCCCCCTAACTCCTGCAAACAAAATAATTGCATTTCGACCCAAATATCCCACATAAAACGTACACACAAGACGTTTCACGTTAGTTACAGACGCCTCGCGTGGTCCCCCGGCATTTCATTTAAATGCCTTGGGGGGGAGCGGGGGACTTCTGTAACCTGTGCCTGCTGCTGGGACTGTCCCTGCTCCTGCTGCTGGGACCGCACCTGCTCCCGCTGCTGGGACCGCGACTGCTCCCGCTGCTGGGACCGCGCCTGCTCCTGCTGCAGGGACCGCGCCTGCTCCTGCTGCAGGGACCGCGCCTGCTCCTGCTCCTAGGACCGCGCCTGCTCCTGCTGCTGGGACCGCGCCTGCTCCTGATACTGGGACCGCGCCTGCTGCTGGGGCCGCGCCTGCTCCTGCTGCTGGGACAGCGCCTGCTCCTGCTGCTGGGACCGCGCCTGCTCCTGCTGCTGGTACCGCGCCTGCTCCTGCTGCTGGGACCGCGCCTGCTCCTGCTGCTGGGACCGCGCCTGCTCCTGCTGCTGGGACCGCGCCTGCTCCTGCTGCTGGGACCGCGCCTGCTCCTGCTGCAGGGACCGCGCCTGCTCCTGCTGCAGGGACCGCGCCTGCTCCTGCTCCTAGGACCGCGCCTGCTCCTGCTGCTGGGACCGCGCCTGCTCCTGATACTGGGACCGCGCCTGCTGCTGGGGCCGCGCCTGCTCCTGCTGCTGGGACAGCGCCTGCTCCTGCTGCTGGGACCGCGCCTGCTCCTGCTGGGACCGCGCCTGCTCCTGCTGCTGGGACCTCGCCTGCTCCTGCTGCTGGGACAGCGCCTGCTCCTGCTGCTGGGACCGCGCCTGCTCCTGCTGCTGGGACCGCGCCTGCTCCTGCTGCTGGGACCGCGCCTGCTCCTGCTGCTGGGACCGCGCCTGCTCCTGCTGCTGGGACCGCGCCTGCTCCTGCTGCTGGGACCGCGCCTGCTCCTGCTGCTGGGACCGCGCCTGCTCCTGCTGCTGGGACCGCGGCTGCTCCTGCTGCTGGGACCGCACCTGCTCCTGCTGGGACCGCGCATGTTCCTGCTGCTGGGACCGCGCCTGCTCCTGCTGCTGGGACCGCGCCTGCTCCTGCTGCTGGGACTGCACCTGCTCCTGCTGCTGGGACAGCGCCTGCTCCTGCTGCTGCGACTGCGCCTGCTCCTGCTGCTGGGACCGCGCCTGCTCCTGCTGCTGGGACCGCGCCTGCTCCTGCTGCAGGGACAGCGCCTACTCCTGCTGCTGGGACCGCGCCTGCTCCTGCTGCTGGGACCGCGCCTGCTCCTGCTGCTGGGACCGCGCCTGCTCCTGCTGCTGGGACCGCGCCTGCTCCTGCTGCTGGGATCGCACCTGCTCCTGCTGCTGGGACCGCGCCTGTTCCTGCTGCTGTGACCGCGCCTGCTCCTGCTGCTGGGACAGCGCCTGCTCCTGCTGCTGGGACCGCGCCTGCTCCTGCTGCTGGGACTGCGCCTGCTCCTGCTCCTGGGACCGCGCCTGCTGCTGGGACCGCGCCTGCTGCTGGGACCGCGCCTGCTCCTGCTGCTGGGACCGCGCCTGCTCCTGCTGCTGGGACCGCGCCTGCTCCTGGGACCGCGCCTGCTCCTGCTGCTGGGACAGCGCCTGCTCCTGCTGCTGGGACCGCGCCTGCACCTGCTGCTGGTACCGCGCCTGCTCCTGCTGCTGGGACCGCGCCTGCTCCTGCTGCTGGGACCGCGCCTGCTCCTGCTGCTGGGACCGCGCCTGCTCCTGCTGCTGGGACCGCGCCTGCTCCTGCTGCAGGGACCGCGCCTGCTCCTGCTGCAGGGACCGCGCCTGCTCCTGCTCCTAGGACCGCGCCTGCTCCTGCTGCTGGGACCGCGCCTGCTCCTGATACTGGGACCGCGCCTGCTGCTGGGGCCGCGCCTGCTCCTGCTGCTGGGACAGCGCCTGCTCCTGCTGCTGGGACCGCGCCTGCTCCTGCTGGGACCGCGCCTGCTCCTGCTGCTGGGACCTCGCCTGCTCCTGCTGCTGGGACAGCGCCTGCTCCTGCTGCTGGGACCGCGCCTGCTCCTGCTGCTGGGACCGCGCCTGCTCCTGCTGCTGGGACCGCGCCTGCTCCTGCTGCTGGGACCGCGCCTGCTCCTGCTGCTGGGACCGCGCCTGCTCCTGCTGCTGGGACCGCGCCTGCTCCTGCTGCTGGGACCGCGCCTGCTCCTGCTGCTGGGACCGCGCCTGCTCCTGCTGCTGGGACCGCGGCTGCTCCTGCTGCTGGGACCGCACCTGCTCCTGCTGGGACCGCGCATGTTCCTGCTGCTGGGACCGCGCCTGCTCCTGCTGCTGGGACCGCGCCTGCTCCTGCTGCTGGGACTGCACCTGCTCCTGCTGCTGGGACAGCGCCTGCTCCTGCTGCTGCGACTGCGCCTGCTCCTGCTGCTGGGACCGCGCCTGCTCCTGCTGGGACCGCGCCTGCTCCTGCTGGGACCGCGCCTGCTCCTGCTGCTGGGACCGCGCCTGCTCCTGCTGGGACCGCGCCTGCTCCTGCTGCTGGGACCGCGCCTGCTCCTGCTGCTGGGACTGCGCCTGCTCCTGCTGGGACTGCGCCTGCTCCTGCTGCGGGGATAGCACCTGCTCCTGCTGCTGGGACTGCGCCTGCTCATGCTGCTGGGACCGCGCCTGCTCCTGCTGCTGGGACCGCGCCTGCTCCTGCTGCTGGGACAGCGCCTGCTCCTGCTGCTGGGACCGCGCCTGCTCCTGCTGGGACCGCGGCTGCTCCTGCTGCTGGGACCGCGCCTGCTCCTGCTGCTGGGACCGCGCCTGCTCCTGCTGCTGGGACAGCGCCTGCTCCTGCTGCTGGGACAGCGCCTGCTGCAGGGACCGCGCCTGCTCCTGCTGCTGGGACCGCGCCTGCTCCTGCTGCTGGGACAGCACCTACTCCTGCTGCTGGGACCGCGCCTGCTCCTGCTGCTGGGACCGCGCCTGCTCCTGCTGCTGGGACCGCGCCTGCTCCTGCTCCTGGGACCGCGCCTGCTCCTGCTGCAGGGACCGCGCCTGCTCCTGCTGCTGGGACCGCGCCTGCTCCTTCTCCTGGGACCGCGCCTGCTCCTGCTGCTGGGACCGCGCCTGCTCGTGATACTGGGACCGCGCCTGCTGCTGGGACCGCGCCTGCTCCTGCTGCTGGGACAGCGCCTGCTCCTGCTGCTGGGACCGCGCCTGCTCCTGCTGCTGGGATCGCGCCTGCTCCTGCTGCTGGGACCACGCCTGCTCCTGCTGGGACCGCGCCTGCTCCTGCTGCTGGGACCGCGCCTGCTCCTGCTGCTGGGACCGCGCCTGCTCCTGCTGCTGGGACCGCGCCTGCTCCTGCTGCTGGGACCGCGCCTGCTCCTGCTGCTGGGACTGCGCCTGCTCCTGCTGGGACCGCGCCTGCTCCTGCTGCTGGGACTGCGCCTGCTCCTGCTGGGACCGCGCCTGCTCCTGCTGCTGGGACCGCGCCTGCTCCTGCTGCTGGGACCGCGCCTGCTCCTGTTGCTGGGACCGCGCCTGCTCCTGCTGCTGGGACCGCGCCTGCTCCTGCTGCTGGGACTGCGCCTGCTCCTGCTGGGACCGCGCCTGCTCCTGCTGCTGGGACTGCGCCTGCTCCTGCTGCTGGGACTGTGCCTGCTCCTGCTGGGACTGCGCCTGCTCCTGCTGCTGGGACCGCGCCTGCTCCTGCTGCTGGGACTGCGCCTGCTCCTGCTGCTGGGAGCGCGCCTCCTCCTGCTGCTGGGACCGCGCCTGCTCCTGCTGCAGGGACCGCGCCTGTTGCTGGGACCGCGCCTGCTCCTGCTGCTGGGACTGCGCCTGCTCCTGCTGGGACCGCGCCTGCTCCTGCTGCTGGTACCGCGCCTGCTCCTGCTGGGACTGCGCCTGCTCCTGCTGCTGGGACAGCGCCTGCTCCTTCTGCTTGGACCGCGCCTGCTCCTGCTGCTGGGACAGCGCCTGCTCCTGCTGCCGGGACCGCGCCTGCTCCTGCTGCTGGGACCGCGCCTGCTCCTGCTGGGACCGCACCTGCTCCTGGGACCGCGCCTGCTCCTGCTGCTGGGACTGCGCCTGCTCCTGCTGCTGGGACTGCGCCTGCTCCTGCTGCTGGGACTGCGCCTGCTCCTGCTGCTGGGACCGCGCTTGCTCCTGCTGGGACTGCGCCTGCTCCTGCTGCTGGGACAGCGCCTGCTCCTTCTGCTGGGACCGCGCCTGCTCCTGCTGCTGGGACAGCGCCTGCTCCTGCTGCCGGGACCGCGCCTGCTCCTGCTGCTGGGACCGCGCCTGCTCCTGCTGGGACCGCACCTGCTCCTGCTGCTGGGACTGCGCCTGCTCCTGCTGCTGGGACCGCGCCTGCTCCTGCTGGGACCGCGCCTGCTCCTGCTCCTGGGACCGCGCCTGCTCCTGCTCCTGGGACCACGCCTGCTCCTGCTCCTGGGACCGCGCCTGCTCCTGCTGCTGGGACCTCGCCTGCTCCTGGGACCGCGCCTGCTCCTGCTGCTGGGACCGCGCCTGCTCCTGCTCCTGGGACCGCGCCTGCTCCTGCTCCTGGGACCACGCCTGCTCCTGCTCCTGGGACCGTGCCTGCTCCTGCTGCTGGGACTGCGCCTGCTCCTGCTCCTGGGACCGCGCCTTCTCCTGCTGCTGGGACAGCGCCTGCTCCTGCTGCTGGGACAGCGCCTGCTCCTGGGACCACGCCTGCTCCTGGGACCGCGCCTGCTCCTGCTGCTGGGACCGCGCCTTCTCCTGCTGCTGGGACAGAGCCTGCTCCTGCTGCTGGGACAGCGCCTGCTCCTGCTGCTGGGACCGCGCCTGCTCCTGCTGCTGGGACAGCGCCTGCTCCTGCTGCTGGGACCGCGCCTGCTCCTGCTGCTGGGACTGCGCCTGCTCCTGCTGCTGGGACCGCGCCTGCTCCTGATACTGGGACTGCGCCTGCTCCTGCTGCTGGGACAGCGCCTGCTCCTGCTGGGACCGCGCCTGCTCCTGCTGCTGGGACCGCGCCTGCTCCTGGGACCGCGCCTGCTCCTGGGACCGCGCCTGCTGCTGTTGCTGGGACCGCGCCTGCTCCTGCTGCTGGGACCGCGCCTGCTCCTGCTGCTGGGACCGCGCCTGCTCCTGCTGCTGGGACCGCGCCTGCTCCTGCTGCTGGGACCGCGCCTGCTCCTGGGACCGCGCCTGCTGCTGTTGCTGGGACCGCGCCTGCTCCTGCTGCTGGGACCGCGCCTGCTCCTGCTGCTGGGACCGCGCCTGCTCCTGCTGCTGGGACCGCGCCTGCTCCTGCTGCTGGGACAGCGCCTGCTCCTGCTGCTGGGACCGCGCCTGCTCCTGCTGCTGGGACAGCGCCTGCTCCTGCTGCTGGGACCGCGCCTGCTCCTGCTGCTGGGACCGCGCCTGCTCCTGGGACCGCGCCTGCTCCTGGGACCGCGCCTGCTCCTGCTGCTGGGACCACGCCTGCTCGTGATACTGGGACAGCGCCTGCTCCTGGGACCGCGCCTGCTGCTGCTGCTGGGACCGCGCCTGCTCCTGTTGCGCCTGCTCCTGCTGCTGGGACCGCGCCTGCTCCTGCTGCTGGGACCACGCCTGCTCGTGATACTGGGACAGCGCCTGCTCCTGGGACCGCGCCTGCTGCTGCTGCTGGGACCGCGCCTGCTCCTGTTGCTGGGACCGCGCCTGCTCCTGCTGCTGGGACCGCGCCTGCTCCTGCTGCTGGGACCGCGCCTGCTCCTGCTGCTGGGACAGCGCCTGCTCCTGGGACCGCGCCTGCTCCTGGGACCGCGCCTGCTCCTGCTGCTGGGACCGCGCCTGCTCCTGCTGCTGGGACCGCACCTGCTCCTGCTGCTGGGACCGCGGCTGCTCCTGCTGCTGGGACCGCGCCTGCTCCTGCTGCTGGGACCGCGCCTGCTCCTGCTGCTGGGACAGCGCCTGCTCCTGCTCCTGGGACCGCGCCTGCTCCTGGGACCGCGCCTGCTCCTGGGACCGCGCCTGCTCCTGCTGCTGGGACCGCGCCTGCTCCTGCTGCTGGGACCGCGCCTGCTCCTGCTGTTGGGACCGCGCCTGCTCCTGCTGCTGGGACCGCGCCTGCTCCTGCTGCTGGGACCGCGCCTGCTCCTGCTGCTGGGACCGCGCTTGCTCCTGCTGCTGGGACAGCGCCTGCTCCTGCGGCTGGGACCGCGCCTGCTCCTGCTGCTGGGACCGCGCCTGCTCCTGCTGCTGGGACCGCGCCTGCTGCAGGGACCGCGCCTGCTCCTGCTGCTGGGAGCGCGCCTGCTCCTGCTGCTGGGACCGCACCTGCTCCTGCTGCTGGGACCGCGCCTGCTCCTGCTGCTGGGACCGCGCCTGCTCCTGGGACCGCGCCTGCTCCTGCTGCTGGGACCGCGCCTGCTCCTGCTGCTGGGACCGCGCCTGCTCCTGCTGCTGGGACAGCACCTGCTCCTGCTGCAGGGACAGCGCCTGCTCCTGCTGCTGGGACAGCGCCTGCTCCTTCTGCTGGGGCCGCGCCTGCTCCTGCTGCTGGGACCGCGCCTGCTCCTGCTGCTGGGACCGCGCCTGCTCCTGCTGCTGGGACCGCGCCTGCTCCTGCTGCTGGGACCGCGTCTGCTGCTGGGACCGCGCCTGCTCCTGCTGCTGGGACCGCGCCTGCTCCTGCTGCTGGGACCGCGCCTGCTCCTGCTGCTGGGACCGCGCCTGCTCCTGCTGCTGGGACCGCGCCTGCTCCTGCTGCTGGGACCGCGCCTGCTCCTGCTGCTGGGACCGCGCCTGCTCCTGCTGCTGGGACCGCGCCTGCTCCTGCTGCTGGGACCGCGCCTGCTCCTGCTGCTGGGACAGCGCCTGCTCCTGGGACCGCGCCTGCTCCTGCTGCTGGGACTGCGCCTGCTCCTGCTGCTGGGAGCGCGCCTCCTCCTGCTGCTGGGACCGCGCCTGCTCCTGCTGCAGGGACTGCGCCTGTTGCTGGGACCGCGCCTGCTCCTGCTGCTGGGACTGCGCCTGCTCCTGCTGGGACCGCGCCTGCTCCTGCTGCTGGGACCACGCCTGCTCCTGCTGCTGCTGGGACCGCGCCTGCTCCTGCTGGGACTGCGCTTGCTCCTGCTGCTGGGACAGCGCCTGCTCCTTCTGCTGGGACCGCGCCTGCTCCTGCTCCTGGGACCGCGCCTGCTCCTGGGACCGCGCCTGCTCCTGCTGCTGGGACAGAGCCTGCTCCTGCTGCTGGGACAGCGCCTGCTCCTGCTGCTGGGACCGCGCCTGCTCCTGCTGCTGGGACAGCGCCTGCTCCTGCTGCTGGGACCGCGCCTGCTCCTGCTGCTGGGACTGCGCCTGCTCCTGCTGCTGGGACCGCGCCTGCTCCTGATACTGGGACTGTGCCTGCTCCTGCTGCTGGGACCGCGCCTGCTCCTGGGACCGCGCCTGCTGCTGTTGCTGGGACCGCGCCTGCTCCTGCTGCTGGGACCGTGCCTGCTCCTGCTGCTGGGACCGCGCCTGCTCCTGCTGCTGGGACCGCGCCTGCTCCTGCTGCTGGGACCGCGCCTGCTCCTGGGACCGCGCCTGCTCCTGGGACCGCGCCTGCTGCTGTTGCTGGGACCGCGCCTGCTCCTGCTGCTGGGACAGCGCCTGGTCCTGCTGCTGGGACCGCGCCTGCTCCTGCTGCTGGGACCGCGCCTGCTCCTGCTGCTGGGACCGCGCCTGCTCCTGCTGCTGGGACCGCGCCTGCTCCTGCTGCTGGGACCGCGCCTGCTCCTGCTGCTGGGACCGCGCCTGCTCCTGGGACCGCGCCTGCTCCTGCTGCTGGGACCGCGCCTGCTCCTGCTACTGGGACCGCGCCTGCTGCTGTTGCTGGGACGGCGCCTGCTCCTGCTGCTGGGACCGCGCCTGCTCCTGCTGCTGGGACCGCGCCTGCTCCTGCTGCTGGGACCGCGCCTGCTCCTGCTGCTGGGACCGCGCCTGCTCCTGCTGCTGGGACCGCGCCTGCTCCTGCTCCTGGGACCGCGCCTGCTCCTGGGACCGCGCCTGCTCCTGCTGCTGGGACCACGCCTGCTCGTGATACTGGGACAGCGCCTGCTCCTGGGACCGCGCCTGCTGCTGCTGCTGGGACCGCGCCTGCTCCTGCTGCTGGGACCGCGCCTGCTCCTGCTGCTGGGACCGCGCCTGCTCCTGCTACTGGGACCGCGCCAGCTCCTGCTGCTGGGACCGCTCCTGCTCCTGCTGCTGGGACAGCGCCTGCTCCTGCTCCTGGGACCGCGCCTGCTCCTGGGACCGCGCCTGCTCCTGCTGCTGGGACCGCGCCTGCTCCTGCTGCTGGGACCGCACCTGCTCCTGCTGCTGGGACCGCGGCTGCTCCTGCTGCTGGGACCGCGCCTGCTCCTGCTGCTGGGACCGCGCCTGCTCCTGCTGCTGGGATAGCGCCTGCTCCTGGGACCCGCGCCTGCTCCTGCTCCTGGGACCGCGCCTGCTCCTGGGACCCGCGCCTGCTCCTGCTGCTGGGACCACGCCTGCTCCTGCTGCTGGGACCGCGCCTGCTCCTGCTGCTGGGACCGCGCCTGCTCCTGCTGCTGGGACCGCGCCTGCTCCTGCTGCTGGGACCGCGCCTGCTCCTGCTGCTGGGACCGCGCCTGCTCCTGCTGCTGGGACAGCGCCTGCTCCTGCGGCTGGGACAGCGCCTGCTCCTGCGGCTGGGACCGCGCCTGCTCCTGCTGCTGGGACCGCGCCTGCTCCTGCTGCTGGGACCGCGCCTGCTCCTGCTGCTGGGACCGCGCCTGCTCCTACTGCTGGGACCGCGCCTGCTCCTGCTCCTGGGACCGCGCCTGCTCCTGCTGCTGGGACCGCGCCTGCTCCTGCTGCTGGGACCGCGCCTGCTCCTGCTGCTGGGACAGCGCCTGCTCCTTCTGCTGGGACCGCGCCTGCTCCTGCTGCTGGGACAGCACCTGCTCCTGCTGCAGGGACAGCGCCTGCTCCTGCTGCTGGGACAGCGCCTGCTCCTTCTGCTGGGACCGCGCCTGCTCCTGCTGCTGGGACCGCGCCTGCTCCTGCTGCTGGGACCGCGCCTGCTCCTGCTGCTGGGACCGCGCCTGCTCCTGGGACAGCGCCTGCTCCTGCTGCTGGGACCGCGCCTGCTCCTGCTGCTGGGACTGCGCCTGCTCCTGGGACCGCGCCTGCTCCTGCTGCTGGGACCGCGCCTGCTCCTGCTGCTGGGACCGCGCCTGCTCCTGGGACCGCGCCTGCTCCTGCTGCTGGGACCGCGCCTGCTCCTGCTGCTGGGACAGCGCCTGCTCCTGGGACCGCGCCTGCTCCTGCTGCTGGGACCGCGCCTGCTCCTGCTGCTGGGACCGCGCCTGCTCCTGCTGCTGGGACCGCGCCTGCTCCTGCTGCTGGGACCGCGCCTGCTCCTGGGACAGCGCCTGCTCCTGCTGCTGGGACTGCGCCTGCTCCTGCTGCTGGGACAGCGCCTGCTCCTGGGACCGCGCCTGCTCCTGCTGCTGGGACCGCGCCTGCTCCTGCTGCTGGGACCGCGCCTGCTCCTGCTGCTGGGACAGCGCCTGCTCCTGGGACAGCGCCTGCTCCTGCTGCTGGGACAGCGCCTGCTCCTGCTGCTGGGACTGCGCCTGCTCCTGCTGGGACCGCGCCTGCTCCTGCTGCTGGGACCTCGCCTGCTCCTGCTGCTGGGACCTCGCCTGCTCCTGCTGCTGGGACCTCGCCTGCTCCTGCTGCTGGGACAGCGCCTGCTCCTGCTGCTGGGACCGCGCCTGCTCCTGCTGCAGGGACCGCGCCTGCTCCTGCTGCTGGGACCGCGCCTGCTCCTGCTCCTGGGACTGCTCCTGCTGCTGGGACCTCGCCTGCTCCTGCGCCTGCTCCTGCTGCTGGGACCGCGCCTGCTCCTGCTGCTGGGACAGCGCCTGCTCCTGCTGCTGGGCCCGCGCCTGCTCCAGCTGCTGGGACAGCGCCTGCTCCTGCTGCTGGGCCCGCGCCTGCTCCTGCTGCTGGGCCCGCGCCTGCTCCTGCTGCTGGGACAGCGCCTGCTCCTGCTGCTGGGACCGCGCCTGCTCCTGCTGCTTGGGACCGCGCCTGCTCCTGCTGCTGGGACCGCGCCTGCTCCTGCTGCTGGGACAGCGCCTGCTCCTGCTGCTGTGACAGCGCCTGCTCCTGCTGCTGTGACTGCGCCTGCTCCTGCTGCTGGGACTGCGCCTGCTCCTGCTGCTGGGACCGCGCCTGCTCCTGCTGCTGGGACCGCCTGCTCCTGCTGCTGGGACCGCGCCTGATCCTGCTGCTGGGACCGCGCCTGCTCCTGCTGCTGGGACCGCGTCTGCTGCTGGGACCGCGCCTGCTCCTGCTGCTGGGACCGCGCCTGCTGCTGCTGCTGGGACCGCGCCTGCTCCTGCTGCAGGGACAGCGCCTGCTCCTGCTGCTGGGACCGAGCCTGCTCCTGCTGCTGGGACAGCGCCTGCTCCTGGGACCACGCCTGCTCCTGCTGCTGGGACCGCGCCTGCTCCTGCTGCTGGGACAGAGCCTGCTCCTGCTGCTGGGACAGCGCCTGCTCCTGCTGCTGGGACCACGCCTGCTCCTGCTGCTGGGACCGCGCCTGCTCCTGCTGCTGGGACCGCGCCTGCTCCTGCTCCTGGGACCGCGCCTGCTCCTGCTGCTGGGACCTCTCCTGCTCCTGCTGCTGGGACCGCGCCTGCTCCTGCTGCTGGGACCGCGCCTGCTCCTGCTGCTGGGACCGCGCCTGCTCCTGCTGCTGGGACCGCGCCTGCTCCTGCTGCTGGGACCGCGCCTGCTCCTGCTGCTGGGACCGCGCCTGCTCCTGCTGCTGGGACCGCGCCTGCTCCTGCTGCTGGGACCGCGCCTGCGCCTGCTGCTGGGACCTCGCCTGCGCCTGCTGCTGGGACCGCGCCTGCTCCTGCTCCTGGGACCGCGCCTGCTCCTGCTGCTGGGACATCGCCTGCTCCTGCTGCTGGGACAGCGCCTGCTCCTGCTGCTGGGACAGCGCCTGCTCCTGCTGCTGGGACCGCGACTGCTCCTGCTCCTGGGACCGCGCCTGCTCCTGCTGCTGGGACCGCGCCTGCTCCTGCTGCTGGGACAGCGCCTGCTCCTGCTGCTGGGACCGCGCCTGCTCCTGCTGCTGGGACCGCGCCTGCTCCTGCTGCTGGGACCGCGCCTGCTCCTGCTGCTGGGACCGCGTCTGCTCCTGCTGCTGGGACAGCGCCTGCTCCTGCTGCTGGGACCGCGCCTGCTCCTGCTGCTGGGACCGCGCCTGCTCCTGCTGCTGGGACCGCGCCTGCTCCTGCTGCTGGGACAGCGCCTGCTCCTGCTGCTGGGACCACGCCTGCTCCTGCTGCTGGGACCGCGCCTGCTCCTGCTGCTGGGACAGAGCCTGCTCCTGCTGCTGGGACAGCGCCTGCTCCTGCTGCTGGGACCGCGCCTGCTCCTGCTGCTGGGACCGCGCCTGCTCCTGCTGCTGGGACCGCGCCTGCTCCTGCTCCTGGGACCGCGCCTGCTCCTGCTGCTGGGACCTCTCCTGCTCCTGCTGCTGGGACCGCGCCTGCTCCTGCTGCTGGGACCGCGCCTGCTCCTGCTGCTGGGACCGCGCCTGCTCCTGCTGCTGGGACCGCGCCTGCTGCTGGGACCGCGCGTGCTCCTGCTGCTGGGACCGCGCCTGCTCCTGCTGCTGGGACCGCGCCTGCTCCTGCTGCTGGGACCGCACCTGCTCCTGCTGTTGGGACCGCGCCTGCGCCTGCTGCTGGGACCTCGCCTGCGCCTGCTGCTGGGACCGCGCCTGCTCCTGCTCCTGGGACCGCGCCTGCTCCTGCTGCTGGGACATCGCCTGCTCCTGCTGCTGGGACAGCGCCTGCTCCTGCTGCTGGGACAGCGCCTGCTCCTGCTGCTGGGACCGCGCCTGCTCCTGCTGCTGGGACCGCGCCTGCTCCTGCTGCTGGGACCGCGCCTGCTCCTGCTGCTGGGACAGCGCCTGCTCCTGCTGCTGGGACCGCGCCTGCTCCTGCTGCTGGGACCGCGCCTGCTCCTGCTGCTGGGACCGCGCCTGCTCCAGCTGCTGGGACAGCGCCTGCTCCTGCTGCTGGGACCGCGCCTGCTCCTGCTGCTGGGACCGCGCCTGCTCCTGCTGCTGGGACCGCGCCTGCTCCTGCTGCTGGGACCGCGCCTGCTCCTGCTGCTGGGACCGCGCCTGCTCCTGCTGCTGGGACTGCGCCTGCTTCTGCTGCTCGGACCGCGCCTGCTCCTATTGCTGGGACAGCGCCTGCTCCTGCTGCTGTGACTGCGCCTGCTCCTGCTGCTGGGACCGCGCCTGCTCCTGCTGCTGGGACCGCGCCTGCTCCTGCTGGGACCGCGCTTGCTCCTGGGACTGCGCCTGCTCCTGCTGCTGGGACCGCGCCTGCTCCTGCTGCTGGGACCGCGTCTGCTGCTGGGACCGCGCCTGCTCCTGCTGCTGGGACTGCGCCTGCTCCTGCTGCTGGGACAGTGTCTGCTCCTGCTGCTGGGACCGCGCCTGCTCCTGCTGCTGGGACAGCGCCTGCTCCTGCTGCTGGGACCGCGCCTGCTCCTGCTGCTGGGACCGCGCCTGCTCCTGCTGGTGGGACCGCGCCTGCTCCTGCTGCTGGGACCGCGGCTGCTCCTGCTGCTGGGACCGCGGCTGCTCCTGGGGCCGCGCCTGCTCCTGCTGCTGGGACCGCACCTGCTCCTGCTGCTGGGACTGCGCCTGCTCCTGCTGCTGGGACCGCGGCTGCTCCTGGGACCACGCCTGCTCCTGCTGCAGGGACAGCGCCTGCTCCTGCTGCTGGGACCGCGCCTGCTCCTGCTGCTGGGACCGCGCCTGCTCCTGCTGCTGGGACCGCACCTGATCCTGCTGCTGGGATCGCACCTGATCCTGCTGCTGGGATCGCGCCTGCTCCTGCTGCTGGGACCGCGCCTGCTCCTGCTGCTGGGACCGCGCCTGCTCCTGCTGCTGGGACAGCGCCTGCTCCTGCTGCTGGGACCGCGCCTGCTCCTGCTGCTGGGACCGCGCCTGCTCCTGGGACCGCGCCTGCTCCTGCTCCTGGGACCGCGCCTGCTCCTGGGACAGCGCCTGCTCCTGCTGCAGGGACAGCGCCTGCTCCTGCTGCTGGGACTGCGCCTGCTCTTGCTGCTGGGACCGCGCCTGCTCCTGGGACTGCGCCTGCTCCTGCTGCTGGGACAGCGCCTGCTCCTGCTGCTGGGACAGCGCCTGCTCCTGCTGCTGGGACCGCGCCTGCTCCTGCTGCTGGGACCGCGCCTGCTCCTGCTGCAGGGACCGCGCCTGCTCCTGCTGCTGGGACCGCTCCTGCTGCTGCTGGGACCGCTCCTGCTCCTGCTGCTGCTGGGACCGCGCCTGCTCCTTCTGCTGGGACCGCGCCTGCTCCTGCTGCTGGGACTGCGCCTGCTCCTGCTGCTGGGACCGCTCCTGCTCCTGCTGCTGGGACCGCACCTGCTCCTGCTGGGACTGCTCCTGGGACTGCGCCTGCTCCTGCTGCTGGGACCGCGCCTGCTCCTGCTGCTGGGACCGCGTCTGCTGCTGGGACCGCGCCTGCTCCTGCTGCTGGGACTGCGCCTGCTCCTGCTGCTGGGACAGTGTCTGCTCCTGCTGCTGGGACCGCGCCTGCTCCTGCTGCTGGGAGCGCGCCTGCTCCTGCTGCTGGGACCGCGGCTGCTCCTGCTGCTGGGACAGCGCCTGCTCCTGCTGCTGGGACCGCGCCTGCTCCTGCTGGTGGGACCGCGCCTGCTCCTGCTGCTGGGACCGCGCCTGCTCTTGCTGCTGGGACCGCGCCTGCTCCTGCTGCTGGGACAGCGCCTGCTCCTGCTGCTGGGAAGTGCCTGCTCCTGCTGCTGGGACCGCGCCTGCTCCTGCTGCTGGGACCGCGCCTGCTCCTGCTGCAGGGACCGCGGCTGCTCCTGGGACCGCGCCTGCTCCTGCTGCTGGGACCGCGCCTGCTCCTGCTGCTGGGACCGCGCCTGCTCCTGCTGCTGGGACCGCGCCTGCTCCTGCTGCTGTGACCGCGCCTGCTCCTGCTGCTGGGACAGCGCCTGCTCCTGCTGCTGGGACCGCGCCTGCTCCTGCTGCTGGGACTGCGCCTGCTCCTGCTCCTGGGACCGCGCCTGCTCCTGGGACCGCGCCTGCTCCTGCTGCTGGGACCGCGCCTGCTCCTGCTGCTGGGACCGCGCCTGCTCCTGCTGCTGTGACCGCGCCTGCTCCTGCTGCTGGGACAGCGCCTGCTCCTGCTGCTGGGACCGCGCCTGCTCCTGCTGCTGGGAATGCGCCTGCTCCTGCTGCTGGGACCGCGGCTGCTCCTGCTCCTGGGACCACGCCTGCTCCTGCTGCTGGGACCGCGCCTGCTCCTGCTGCTGGGACCGCGCCTGCTCCTGCTGCTGGGACCGCGCCTGCTCCTGCTGCTGGGACCGCGCCTGCTCCTGCTGCTGGGATCGCACCTGCTCCTGCTGCTGGGACCGCGCCTGCTCCTGCTGCTGGGACCGCGCCTGCTCCTGCTGCTGTGACCGCGCCTGCTCCTGCTGCTGGGACAGCGCCTGCTCCTGCTGCTGGGACCGCGCCTGCTCCTGCTGCTGGGACTGCGCCTGCTCCTGCTCCTGGGACCGCGCCTGCTCCTGGGACCGCGCCTGCTCCTGCTGCTGGGACCGCGCCTGCTGCTGGGACCGCGCCTGCTCCTGCTGCTGGGACCGCGCCTGCTCCTGCTGCTGGGACCGCGCCTGCTCCTGGGACCGCGCCTGCTCCTGCTGCTGGGACTGCGCCTGCTCCTGCTGCTGGGACCGCGCCTGCTCCTGGGACTGCGCCTGCTCCTGCTGCAGGGACTGCGCCTGCTCCTGCTGCTGGGACAGCGCCTGCTCCTGCTGCAGGGACAGCGCCTGCTCCTGCTGCTGGGACTGCGCCTGCTCTTGCTGCTGGGACCGCGCCTGCTCCTGCTCCTGGGACTGCGCCTGCTCCTGCTGCTGGGACAGCGCCTGCTCCTGCTGCTGGGACAGCGCCTGCTCCTGCTGCTGGGACCACGCCTGCTCCTGCTGCAGGGACCGCGCCTGCTCCTGCTGCTGGGACCGCTCCTGCTCCTGCTGCTGCTGGGACCGCTCCTGCTCCTGCTGCTGCTGGGACCGCGCCTGCTCCTGCTGCTGGGACCGCGCCTGCTCCTGCTGCTGGGACTGCGCATGCTCCTGGGACTGCGCCTGCTCCTGCTGCTGGGACCGCGCCTGCTCCTGCTGCTGGGACCGCGTCTGCTGCTGGGACCGCGCCTGCTCCTGCTGCTGGGACTGCGCCTGCTCCTGCTGCTGGGACAGTGTCTGCTCCTGCTGCAGGGACCGCGGCTGCTCCTGGGACCGCGCCTGCTCCTGCTGGTGGGACCGCGCCTGCTCCTGCTGCTGGGACCGCGCCTGCTCCTGCTGCTGGGACCGCGCCTGCTCCTGCTGCTGGGACCGCGCCTGCTCCTGCTGCTGGGACCGCGCCTGCTCCTGCTGCTGTGACCGCGCCTGCTCCTGCTCCTGCTGCTGGGACAGCGCCTGCTCCTGCTGCTGGGACCGCGCCTGCTCCTGCTGCTGGGACTGCGCCTGCTCCTGCTCCTGGGACCGCGCCTGCTCCTGGGACCGCGCCTGCTCCTGCTGCTGGGACCGCGCCTGCTCCTGCTGCTGGGACCGCGCCTGCTCCTGCTGCTGTGACCGCGCCTGCTCCTGCTGCTGGGACAGCGCCTGCTCCTGCTGCTGGGACCGCGCCTGCTCCTGCTGCTGGGAATGCGCCTGCTCCTGCTGCTGGGACCGCGGCTGCTCCTGCACCTGGGACCACGCCTGCTCCTGCTGCTGGGACCGCGCCTGCTCCTGCTGCTGGGACCGCGCCTGCTCCTGCTGCTGGGACCGCGCCTGCTCCTGCTGCTGGGACCGCGCCTGCTCCTGCTGCTGGGATCGCACCTGCTCCTGCTGCTGGGACCGCGCCTGCTCCTGCTGCTGGGACCGCGCCTGCTCCTGCTGCTGTGACCGCGCCTGCTCCTGCTGCTGGGACAGCGCCTGCTCCTGCTGCTGGGACCGCGCCTGCTCCTGCTGCTGGGACTGCGCCTGCTCCTGCTCCTGGGACCGCGCCTGCTCCTGGGACCGCGCCTGCTCCTGCTGCTGGGACCGCGCCTGCTGCTGGGACCGCGCCTGCTCCTGCTGCTGGGACCGCGCCTGCTCCTGCTGCTGGGACCGCGCCTGCTCCTGGGACCGCGCCTGCTCCTGCTGCAGGGACTGCGCCTGCTCCTGCTGCTGGGACAGCGCCTGCTCCTGCTGCAGGGACAGCGCCTGCTCCTGCTGCTGGGACTGCGCCTGCTCTTGCTGCTGGGACCGCGCCTGCTCCTGCTCCTGGGACTGCGCCTGCTCCTGCTGCTGGGACAGCGCCTGCTCCTGCTGCTGGGACAGCGCCTGCTCCTGCTGCTGGGACCGCGCCTGCTCCTGCTGCAGGGACCGCGCCTGCTCCTGCTGCTGGGACCGCTCCTGCTCCTGCTGCTGCTGGGACCGCTCCTGCTCCTGCTGCTGCTGGGACCGCGCCTGCTCCTGCTGCTGGGACCGCGCCTGCTCCTGCTGCTGGGACTGCGCATGCTCCTGGGACTGCGCCTGCTCCTGCTGCTGGGACCGCGCCTGCTCCTGCTGCTGGGACCGCGTCTGCTGCTGGGACCGCGCCTGCTCCTGCTGCTGGGACTGCGCCTGCTCCTGCTGCTGGGACAGTGTCTGCTCCTGCTGCAGGGACCGCGGCTGCTCCTGGGACCGCGCCTGCTCCTGCTGGTGGGACCGCGGCTGCTCCTGCTGCTGGGACCGCACCTGCTCCTGCTGCTGGGACCGCACCTGCTCCTGCTGCTGGGACCGCGCCTGCTCCTGCTGCTGGGAATGCGCCTGCTCCTGCTGCTGGGACCGCGGCTGCTCCTGCTCCTGGGACCACGCCTGCTCCTGCTGCAGGGACAGCGCCTACTCCTGCTGCTGGGACCGCTCCTGCTCCTGCTGCTGCTGGGACCGCTCCTGCTCCTGCTGCTGCTGGGACCGCGCCTGCTCCTGCTGCTGGGACCGCGCCTGCTCCTGCTGCTGGGACTGCGCATGCTCCTGGGACTGCGCCTGCTCCTGCTGCTGGGACCGCGCCTGCTCCTGCTCCTGGGACCGCGCCTGCTCCTGGGACTGCGCCTGCTCCTGCTGCTGGGACAGTGTCTGCTCCTGCTGCAGGGACCGCGGCTGCTCCTGGGACCGCGCCTGCTCCTGCTGGTGGGACCGCGCCTGCTCCTGCTGCTGGGACCGCGCCTGCTCCTGCTGCTGGGACCGCGCCTGCTCCTGCTGCTGGGACCGCGCCTGCTCCTGCTGCTGGGACCGCGCCTGCTCCTGCTGCTGTGACCGCGCCTGCTCCTGCTGCTGGGACAGCGCCTGCTCCTGCTGCTGGGACCGCGCCTGCTCCTGCTGCTGGGACTGCGCCTGCTCCTGCTCCTGGGACCGCGCCTGCTCCTGGGACCGCGCCTGCTCCTGCTGCTGGGACCGCGCCTGCTCCTGCTGCTGGGACCGCGCCTGCTCCTGCTGCTGTGACCGCGCCTGCTCCTGCTGCTGGGACAGCGCCTGCTCCTGCTGCTGGGACCGCGCCTGCTCCTGCTGCTGGGAGCGCGCCTGCTCCTGCTGCTGGGACCGCGGCTGCTCCTGCTCCTGGGACCACGCCTGCTCCTGCTGCTGGGACCGCGCCTGCTCCTGCTGCTGGGACCGCGCCTGCTCCTGCTGCTGGGACCGCGCCTGCTCCTGCTGCTGGGACCGCACCTGCTCCTGCTGCTGGGACCGCGCCTGCTCCTGCTGCTGGGATCGCGCCTGCTCCTGCTGCTGGGATCGCACCTGCTCCTGCTGCTGGGACCGCGCCTGCTCCTGCTGCTGGGACCGCGCCTGCTCCTGCTGCTGTGACCGCGCCTGCTCCTGCTGCTGGGACAGCGCCTGCTCCTGCTGCTGGGACCGCGCCTGCTCCTGCTGCTGGGACTGCGCCTGCTCCTGCTCCTGGGACCGCGCCTGCTCCTGGGACCGCGCCTGCTCCTGCTGCTGGGACCGCGCCTGCTGCTGGGACCGCGCCTGCTCCTGCTGCTGGGACCGCGCCTGCTCCTGCTGCTGGGACCGCGCCTGCTCCTGGGACCGCGCCTGCTCCTGCTGCAGGGACTGCGCCTGCTCCTGCTGCTGGGACAGCGCCTGCTCCTGCTGCAGGGACAGCGCCTGCTCCTGCTGCTGGGACTGCGCCTGCTCTTGCTGCTGGGACCGCGCCTGCTCCTGCTCCTGGGACTGCGCCTGCTCCTGCTGCTGGGACAGCGCCTGCTCCTGCTGCTGGGACAGCGCCTGCTCCTGCTGCTGGGACCGCGCCTGCTCCTGCTGCAGGGACCGCGCCTGCTCCTGCTGCTGGGACCGCTCCTGCTCCTGCTGCTGCTGGGACCGCTCCTGCTCCTGCTGCTGCTGGGACCGCGCCTGCTCCTGCTGCTGGGACCGCGCCTGCTCCTGCTGCTGGGACTGCGCATGCTCCTGGGACTGCGCCTGCTCCTGCTGCTGGGACCGCGCCTGCTCCTGCTGCTGGGACCGCGTCTGCTGCTGGGACCGCGCCTGCTCCTGCTGCTGGGACTGCGCATGCTCCTGGGACCGCGCCTGCTCCTGCTGCTGGGACTGCGCCTGCTCCTGCTGCTGGGACAGTGTCTGCTCCTGCTGCAGGGACCGCGGCTGCTCCTGGGACCGCGCCTGCTCCTGCTGGTGGGACCGCGGCTGCTCCTGCTGCTGGGACCGCACCTGCTCCTGCTGCTGGGACCGCACCTGCTCCTGCTGCTGGGACCGCACCTGCTCCTGCTGCTGGGACCGCGCCTGCTCCTGCTGCTGGGAATGCGCCTGCTCCTGCTGCTGGGACCGCACCTGCTCCTGCTGCTGGGACCGCGCCTGCTCCTGCTGCTGGGACCGCGCCTGCTCCTGCTGCTGGGACCGCACCTGCTCCTGCTGCTGGGACCGCACCTGCTCCTGCTGCTGGGACCGCGCCTGCTCCTGCTGCTGGGACCGCGCCTGCTCCTGCTGCTGGGACCGCGCCTGCTCCTGCTGCTGGGATCGCACCTGCTCCTGCTGCTGGGACCGCGCCTGCTCCTGCTGCTGTGACCGCGCCTGCTCCTGCTGCTGGGACAGCGCCTGCTCCTGCTGCTGGGACCGCGCCTGCTCCTGCTGCTGGGACTGCGCCTGCTCCTGCTCCTGGGACCGCGCCTGCTCCTGGGACCGCGCCTGCTCCTGCTGCTGGGACCGCGCCTGCTGCTGGGACCGCGCCTGCTCCTGCTGCTGGGACCGCGCCTGCTCCTGCTGCTGGGACCGCGCCTGCTCCTGGGACCGCGCCTGCTCCTGCTGCTGGGACTGCGCCTGCTCCTGCTGCTGGGACCGCGCCTGCTCCTGGGACTGCGCCTGCTCCTGCTGCAGGGACTGCGCCTGCTCCTGCTGCTGGGACAGCGCCTGCTCCTGCTGCAGGGACAGCGCCTGCTCCTGCTGCTGGGACTGCGCCTGCTCTTGCTGCTGGGACCGCGCCTGCTCCTGCTCCTGGGACTGCGCCTGCTCCTGCTGCTGGGACAGCGCCTGCTCCTGCTGCTGGGACAGCGCCTGCTCCTGCTGCTGGGACCGCGCCTGATCCTGCTGCAGGGACCGCGCCTGCTCCTGCTGCTGGGACCGCTCCTGCTCCTGCTGCTGCTGGGACCGCTCCTGCTCCTGCTGCTGCTGGGACCGCGCCTGCTCCTGCTGCTGGGACCGCGCCTGCTCCTGCTGCAGGGACCGCGCTTGCTCCTGCTGCTTGGACCGCTCCTGCTGCTGGGACCACGCCTGCTCCTGCTGCTGGGACAGCGCCTGCTCCTGCTGCTGAGATCGCGCCTGCTCCTGCTGCTGGGACCGCGGCTGCTCCTGCTCCTGGGACCGCGCCTGCTCCTGCTGCTGGGACTGAGCCTGCTCCTGCTGCTGGGACCGCGGCTGCTCCTGCTCCTGGGACCGCGCCTGCTCCTGCTGCAGGGACAGCGCCTGCTCCTGCTGCTGGGACCGCGCCTGCTCCTGCTGCTGGGACCGCGCCTGCTCCTGCTGCTGGGACCGCGCCTGCTCCTGCTGCTTGGACCGCACCTGCTCCTGCTGCTGGGACCGCGCCTGCTCCTGCTGCTGGGACCGCGCCTGCTCCTGCTGCTGGGACAGCGCCTGCTCCTGCTGCTGGGACCGCGTCTGCTGCTGGGACTGCGCCTGCTCCTGCTGCTGGGACCGCGCCTGCTCCTGCTGCTGGGAGCGCGCCTGCTCCTGCTGCTGGGACCGCGGCTGCTCCTGCTGCTGGGACAGCGCCTGCTCCTGCTGCTGGGACCGCGCCTGCTCCTGCTGCTGGGACCGCGCCTGCTCCTTCTGCTGGGACCGCGCCTGCTCCTGCTGCAGGGACCGCGGCTGCTCCTGGGACCGCGCCTGCTCCTGCTGGTGGGACCGCGGCTGCTCCTGGGACCGCGCCTGCTCCTGCTGCTGGGACAGCGCCTGCTCCTGCTGCTGGGACCGCGTCTGCTGCTGGGACTGCGCCTGCTCCTGCTGCTGGGACCGCGCCTGCTCCTGCTGCTGGGAGCGCGCCTGCTCCTGCTGCTGGGACCGCGGCTGCTCCTGCTGCTGGGACAGCGCCTGCTCCTGCTGCTGGGACCGCGCCTGCTCCTGCTGCTGGGACCGCGCCTGCTCCTTCTGCTGGGACCGCGCCTGCTCCTGCTGCAGGGACCGCGGCTGCTCCTGGGACCGCGCCTGCTCCTGCTGGTGGGACCGCGCCTGCTCCTGCTGCTGGGACCGCGGCTGCTCCTGGGACCGCGCCTGCTCCTGCTGCTGGGACCGCGCCTGCTCCTGCTGCTGGGACTGCGCCTGCTCCTGCTGCTGGGACCGCGGCTGCTCCTGCTCCTGGGACCACGCCTGCTCCTGCTGCAGGGACAGCGCCTACTCCTGCTGCTGTGACCGCGCCTGCTCCTGCTGCTGGGACCGCGCCTGCTCCTGCTGCTGGGACCGCGCCTGCTCCTGCTGCTGGGACCGCGCCTGCTCCTGCTGCTGGGATCGCGCCTGCTCCTGCTGCTGGGATCGCACCTGCTCCTGCTGCTGGGACCGCGCCTGCTCCTGCTGCTGGGACCGCGCCTGCTCCTGCTGCTGGGACTGCGCCTGCTCCTGGGACCGCGCCTGCTCCTGGGACCGCGCCTGCTCCTGCTGCTGGGACCGCGCCTGCTCCTGCTGCTGGGACCGCGCCTGCTCCTGCTGCTGGGACCGCGCCTGCTCCTGCTGCTGGGACCGCGCCTGCTCCTGGGACCGCGCCTGCTCCTGCTGCTGGGACTGCGCCTGCTCCTGCTGCTGCAGGGACCGCGCCTGCTCCTGCTGCTGCTGGGACTGCGCCTGCTCCTGCTGCTGGGACCGCGCCTGCTCCTGGGACTGCGCCTGCTCCTGCTGCAGGGACTGCGCCTGCTCCTGCTGCTGGGACAGCGCCTGCTCCTGCTGCAGGGACAGCGCCTGCTCCTGCTGCTGGGACAGCGCCTGCTCCTGCTGCTGGGACAGCGCCTGCTCCTGCTGCTGGGACCGCGCCTGCTCCTGCTGCAGGGACCGCGCCTGCTCCTGCTGCTGGGACCGCTCCTGCTCCTGCTGCTGCTGGGACCGCTCCTGCTCCTGCTGGTGGGACCGCGCCTGCTCCTGCTGCTGGGACCGCGGCTGCTCCTGGGACCGCGCCTGCTCCTGCTGCTGGGACCGCGCCTGCTCCTGCTGCTGGGACTGCGCCTGCTCCTGCTGCTGGGACCGCGGCTGCTCCTGCTCCTGGGACCACGCCTGCTCCTGCTGCAAGGACAGCGCCTACTCCTGCTGCTGTGACCGCGCCTGCTCCTGCTGCTGGGACCGCGCCTGCTCCTGCTGCTGGGACCGCGCCTGCTCCTGCTGCTGGGACCGCGCCTGCTCCTGCTGCTGGGATCGCGCCTGCTCCTGCTGCTGGGATCGCACCTGCTCCTGCTGCTGGGACCGCGCCTGCTCCTGCTGCTGGGACCGCGCCTGCTCCTGCTGCTGGGACTGCGCCTGCTCCTGGGACCGCGCCTGCTCCTGGGACCGCGCCTGCTCCTGCTGCTGGGACCGCGCCTGCTCCTGCTGCTGGGACCGCGCCTGCTCCTGCTGCTGGGACCGCGCCTGCTCCTGGGACCGCGCCTGCTCCTGCTGCTGGGACTGCGCCTGCTCCTGCTGCTGCAGGGACCGCGCCTGCTCCTGCTGCTGCTGGGACTGCGCCTGCTCCTGCTGCTGGGACCGCGCCTGCTCCTGGGACTGCGCCTGCTCCTGCTGCAGGGACTGCGCCTGCTCCTGCTGCTGGGACAGCGCCTGCTCCTGCTGCAGGGACAGCGCCTGCTCCTGCTGCTGGGACAGCGCCTGCTCCTGCTGCTGGGACAGCGCCTGCTCCTGCTGCTGGGACCGCGCCTGCTCCTGCTGCAGGGACCGCGCCTGCTCCTGCTGCTGGGACCGCTCCTGCTCCTGCTGCTGCTGGGACCGCTCCTGCTCCTGCTGCTGCTGGGACCGCGCCTGCTCCTGCTGCTGGGACCGCGCCTGCTCCTGCTGCTGGGACTGCGCATGCTGCTGGGACTGCGCCTGCTCCTGCTGCAGGGACCGCGCCTGCTCCTGCTGCAGGGACCGCGCCTGCTCCTGCTGCTTGGACCGCTCCTGCTGCTGGGACCACGCCTGCTCCTGCTGCTGAGACAGCGCCTGCTCCTGCTGCTGGGATCGCGCCTGCTCCTGCTGCTGGGACCGCGGCTGCTCCTGCTCCTGGGACCGCTCCTGCTCCTGCTGCTGGGACCTCGCCTGCTCCTGCTGCTGGGACCGCGGCTGCTCCTGCTCCTGGGACCGCGCCTGCTCCTGCTGCAGGGACAGCGCCTGCTCCTGCTGCTGGGACCGCGCCTGATCCTGCTGCTGGGACAGCGCCTGCTCCTGCTGCTGGGACCGCGCCTGCCCCTGCTGCTGGGACCGCGCCTGCTCCTGCTGCTGGGACCGCGCCTGCTCCTGCTGCTGGGACAGCGCCTGCTCCTGCTGCTGGGACCGCGCCTGCTCCTGCTGCTGGGACAGCGCCTGCTCCTGCTGCTGGGACCGCGCCTGCTCCTGCTGCTGGGACCGTGCCTGCTGCTGGGACCGAGCCTGCTCCTGCTGCTGGGACCGCGACTGCTCCTGGGACCGCGCCTGCTCCTGCTGCTGGGACTGCGCCTGCTCCTGGGACCGCGCCTGCTCCTGCTGCTGCTGGGACTGCGCCTGCTCCTGCTGCAGGGACCGCGCCTGCTGCTGCTGGGACTGCGCCTGCTCCTGCTGCAGGGACAGCGCCTGCTCCTGCTGCTGGGACCGCGCCTGCTCCTGCTGCTGGGACTGCGCCTGCTCCTGCTGCTGGGACCGGACCTGCTCCTGCTGCTGGGACCGCGCCTGCTCCTGCTGCTGGGACCGCGCCTGCTCCTGCTGCTGGGACCGCGCCTGCTCCTGCTGCTGGGACCGCGCCTGCTCCTGCTGCTGGGACCGCGCCTGCTCCTGCTGCTGGGACCGCGCCTGCTCCTGCTGCTGGGACCGCGCCTGCTCCTGCTGCTGGGACTGCGCATGCTCCTGCTGCTGGGACCGCGCCTGCTCCTGCTGCTGGGACCGCGCCTGCTCCTGCTGCTGGGACTGCGCCTGCTCCTGCTGCAGGGACCGCGCCTGCTCCTGCTGCTGCTGCTGGGACTGCGCCTGCTCCTGCTGCTGGGACCGCGCCTGCTCCTGCTGCTGCTGGGACTGCGCCTGCTCCTGCTGCAGGGACTGCGCCTGCTCTTGCTGCTGGGACCGCGCCTGCTCCTGCTGCTGCTGGGACTGCGCCTGCTCCTGCTGCAGGGACTGCGCCTGCTCTTGCTGCTGGGACCACGCCTGCTCCTGCTGCAGGGACTGCGCCTGCTCTTGCTGCTGGGACCGCGCCTGCTCCTGTTGCTGCAGGGACCGCGCCTGCTCCTGCTGCTGCAGGGACCGCGCCTGCTCCTGCTGCAGGGACCGCGCCTGCTCCTGCTGCTGCAGGGACCGCGCCTGCTCCTGCTGCTGCAGGGACCGCGCCTGCTCCTGCTGCAGGGACCGCGCCTGCTCCTGCTGCTGGGACTGCGCCTGCTCCTGCTGCAGGGACCGTGCCTGCTCCTGCTGCAGGGACTGCGCCTGCTCCTGCTGCTGGGACCGCGCCTGCTCCTGCTGGTGGGACCGCGCCTGCTCCTGCTGCAGCGACTGCGCCTGCTCCTGCTGCTCGGACCGCGCCTGCTCCTGCTGCAGGGACCGCGTCTGTAAATGCTGCAGGGACCGCGCCTGCTCCTGCTGCAGGGACCGCGCCTGCTCCTGCTGCTGGGACCGCGCCTGCTGCTGGGACCGCGCCTGCTCCTGCTGCTGGGACCGCGCCTGCTGCTGGGACAGCGCCTGCTCCTGCTGCTGGGACCGTGCCTGCTCCTGCTGCTGGGACCGCACCTGCTCCTGCTCTTGGGACTGCGCCTGCTCCTGCTGCTCCTGGGACTGCGCCTGCTCCTGCTCCTGCTGGGACCGCGCCTGCTCCTGCTGCTTGGACCGCGCCTGCTCCTGCTGCTGGGACCGCGCCTGCTCCTGGGTCTTTCTGTGTTCTTCCCTTCCCCATCCCATCTTTCTTTCTGTGTCCTTCCCCATCCCGTCTTTCTTTCTGTGTCCTTCCCTTCCCCGTCCCGTCTTTCTTTCTGTGTCCTTCCCCATCCCGTCTTTCTTTCTGTGTCCTTCCCCGTCCCGTCTTTCTTTCTGTGTCCTTCCCTTCCCCTTCCCGTCTTTCTTTCTGTGTCCTTCCCTTCCCCATCCCGTCTTTCTTTCTGTGTCCTTCCCTTCCCCATCCCGTCTTTCTTTCTGTGTCCGTCCCTTCCCCATCCCGTCTTTCTTTCTGTGTCCTTCCCTTCCCCATCCCGTCTTTCTTTCTGTGTCCGTCCCTTCCCCGTCCCGTCTCTCTTTCTGTGTCCTTCCCTTCCCCATCCCGTCTTTCTTTCTGTGTCCCTTCCCCGTCCCGTCTTTCTTTCTGTGTCCGTCCCTTCCCCATCCCGTCTTTCTTTCTGTGTCCTTCCCTTCCCCATCCCGTCTTTCTTTCTGTGTCCTTCCCCATCCCGTCTTTCTTTCTGTGTCCTTCCCCGTCCCGTCTTTCTTTCTGTGTCCTTCCCCGTCCCGTCTTTCTTTCTGTGTCCTTCCCCGTCCCGTCTTTCTTTCTGTGTCCTTCCCTTCCCCATCCCGTCTTTCTTTCTGTGTCCGTCCCTTCCCCGTCCCGTCTTTCTTTGCACGTCCGTCCCTTCCCCATCCCGTCTTTCTTTCTGTGTCCGTCCCTTCCCCATCCCGTCTTTCTTTCTGTGTCCTTCCCCATCCCGTCTTTCTTTCTGTGTCCTTCCCTGTCCCGTCTTTCTTTCTGTGTCCTTCCCCATCCCGTCTTTCTTTCTGTGTCCTTCCCCATCCCGTCTTTCTTTCTGTGTCCATCCCTTCCCCATCCCATCCTTCTTTCTGTGTCCATCCCTTCCCCATCCCGTCTTTCTTTCTGTGTCCTTCCCCGTCCTGTCTTTCTTTCTGTGTCCGTCCCTTCCCCATCCCGTCTTTCTTTCTGTGTCCTTCCCTTCCCCATCCCGTCTTTCTTTCTGTGTCCTTCCCTTCCCCATCCCGTCTTTCTTTCTGTGTCCCTTCCCCGTTTTTCTTTCTGTGTCCGTCCCTTCCCCATCCCGTCTTTCTTTCTGTGTCCTTCCCTTCCCCATCCCGTCTTTCTTTCTGTGTCCTTCCCTTCCCCATCCTGTCTTTCTTTCTGTGTCCTTCCCTTCCCCATCCCGTCTTTCTTTCTGTGTCCGTCCCTTCCCCGTCCCGTCTTTCTTTCTGTGTCCTTCCCTTCCCCATCCCGTCTTTCTTTCTGTGTCCTTCCCTTCCCCATCCCGTCTTTCTTTCTGTGTCCTTCCCTTCCCCATCCCGTCTTTCTTTCTGTGTCCGTCCCTTCCCCGTCCCGTCTTTCTTTCTGTGTCCTTCCCTTCCCCATCCCGTCTTTCTTTCTGTGTCCTTCCCTTCCCCATCCCGTCTTTCTTTCTGTGTCCGTCCCTTCCCCATCCCGTCTTTCTTTCTGTGTCCTTCCCCATCCCGTCTTTCTTTCTGTGTCCTTCCCTTCCCTGTCCCGTCTTTCTTTCTGTGTCCTTCCCCATCCCGTCTTTCTTTCTGTGTCCTTCCCCATCCCGTCTTTCTTTCTGTGTCCGTCCCTTCCCCGTCCCGTCTTTCTTTGCACGTCCGTCCCTTCCCCATCCCGTCTTTCTTTCTGTGTCCGTCCCTTCCCCGTCCTGTCTTTCTTTCTGTGTCCTTCCCTTCCCCATCCCGTCTTTCTTTCTGTGTCCCTTCCCCGTCCCGTCTTTCTTTCTGTGTCCGTCCCTTCCCGTTTTTCTTTCTGTGTCCGTCCCTTCCCCGTCCCGTCTTTCTTTCTGTGTCCTTCCCTTCCCCATCCCGTCTTTCTTTCTGTGTCCCTTCCCCGTCCCGTCTTTCTTTCTGTGTCCGTCCCTTCCCCGTCCCGTCTTTCTTTCTGTGTCCTTCCCTTCCCCATCCCGTCTTTCTTTCTGTGTCCTTCCCTTCCCCATCCCGTCTTTCTTTCTGTGTCCTTCCCTTCCCCGTCCCGTCTTTCTTTCTGTGTCCTTCCCTTCCCCGTCCCGTCTTTCTTTCTGTGTCCTTCCCTTCCCCATCCCGTCTTTCTTTCTGTGTCCGTCCCTTCCCCGTCCCGTCTTTCTTTCTGTGTCCGGCCCTTCCCCGTCCCGTCTTTCTTTCTGTGTCCGGCCCTTCCCCGTCCCGTCTTTCTTTCTGTGTCCGGCCCTTCCCCGTCCCGTCTTTCTTTCTGTGTCCTTCCCTTCCCCGTCCCGTCTTTCTTTCTGTGTCCTTCCCTTCCCCATCCCGTCTTTCTTTCTGTGTCCTTCCCTTCCCCATCCCGTCTTTCTTTCTGTGTCCTTCCCTTCCCCGTCCCGTCTTTCTTTCTGTGTTCTTCCCCATCCCGTCTTTCTTTCTGTGTCCGTCCCTTCCCCATCCCGTCTTTCTTTCTGTGTCCGTCCCTTCCCCATCCCGTCTTTTTTTCTGTGTCCGTCCCTTCCCCATCCCGTCTTTTTTTCTGTGTCCTTCCCCATCCCATCTTTCTTTCTGTGTCCTTCCCTTCCCCGTCCCGTCTTTCTTTCTGTGTCCTTCCCCATCCCGTCTTTCTTTCTGTGTCCGTCCCTTCCCCATCCCGTCTTTCTTTCTGTGTCCGTCCCTTCCCCATCCCGTCTTTCTTTCTGTGTCCTTCCCCGTCCCGTCTTTCTTTCTGTGTCCTTCCCCGTCCCGTCTTTCTTTCTGTGTCCTTCCCTTCCCCGTCCCGTCTTTCTTTCTGTGTCCTTCCCTTCCCCATCCCGTCTTTCTTTCTGTGTCCTTCCCTTCCCCATCCCGTCTTTCTTTCTGTGTCCTTCCCCATCCCGTCTTTCTTTCTGTGTCCTTCCCCGTCCCGTCTTTCTTTCTGTGTCCGTCCCTTCCCCATCCCGTCTTTCTTTCTGTGTCCTTCCCCATCCCGTCTTTCTTTCTGTGTCCTTCCCTTCCCCATCCCGTCTTTCTTTCTGTGTCCTTCCCTTCCCCATCCCGTCTTTCTTTCTGTGTCCTTCCCTTCCCCATCCCGTCTTTCTTTCTGTGTCCCTTCCCCGTCTTTCTTTCTGTGTCCGTCCCTTCCCCATCCCGTCTTTCTTTCTGTGTCCTTCCCTTCCCCATCCCGTCTTTCTTTCTGTGTCCTTCCCTTCCCCATCCCGTCTTTCTTTCTGTGTCCTTCCCTTCCCCATCCCGTCTTTCTTTCTGTGTCCGTCCCTTCCCCGTCCCGTCTTTCTTTCTGTGTCCTTCCCTTCCCCATCCCGTCTTTCTTTCTGTGTCCTTCCCTTCCCCATCCCGTCTTTCTTTCTGTGTCCGTCCCTTCCCCGTCCCGTCTTTCTTTCTGTGTCCTTCCCTTCCCCATCCCGTCTTTCTTTCTGTGTCCTTCCCCATCCCTACTTTCTTTCTGTGTCCGTCCCCATCCCGTCTTTCTTTCTGTGTCCTTCCCCATCCCGTCTTTCTTTCTGTGTCCTTCCCTTCCCTGTCCCGTCTTTCTTTCTGTGTCCTTCCCCGTCCCGTCTTTCTTTCTGTGTCCTTCCCTTCCCCATCCCGTCTTTCTTTGCACGTCCGTCCCTTCCCCATCCCGTCTTTCTTTCTGTGTCCGTCCCTTCCCCGTCCTGTCTTTCTTTCTGTGTCCTTCCCTTCCCCATCCCGTCTTTCTTTCTGTGTCCCTTCCCCGTCCCGTCTTTCTTTCTGTGTCCGTCCCTTCCCTGTCCTGTCTTTCTTTCTGTGTCCGTCCCTTCCCCATCCCGTCTTTCTTTCTGTGTCCGTCCGTTCCCCGTCCCGTCTTTCTTTCTGTGTCCTTCCCTTCCCCATCCCGTCTTTCTTTCTGTGTCCCTTCCCCGTCCCGTCTTTCTTTCTGTGTCCGTCCCTTCCCCGTCCCGTCTTTCTTTCTGTGTCCTTCCCTTCCCCATCCCGTCTTTCTTTCTGTGTCCTTCCCCGTCCCGTCTTTCTTTCTGTGTCCTTCCCTTCCCCGTCCCGTCTTTCTTTCTGTGTCCTTCCCTTCCCCATCCAGTCTTTCTTTCTGTGTCCTTCCCTTCCCCATCCCGTCTTTCTTTCTGTGTCCGTCCCTTCCCCGTCCCGTCTTTCTTTCTGTGTCCGTCCCTTCCCCGTCCCGTCTTTCTTTCTGTGTCCGTCCCTTCCCCGTCCCGTCTTTCTTTCTGTGTCCTTCCCTTCCCCATCCCGTCTTTCTTTCTGTGTCCTTCCCTTCCCCGTCCCGTCTTTCTTTCTGTGTCCTTCCCCATCCCGTCTTTCTTTCTGTGTCCGTCCCTTCCCCATCCCGTCTTTCTTTCTGTGTCCTTCCCTTCCCCATCCCGTCTTTCTTTCTGTGTCCTTCCCTTCCCCGTCCCGTCTTTCTTTCTGTGTCCTTCCCCATCCCGTCTTTCTTTCTGTGTCCGTCCCTTCCCCATCCCGTCTTTCTTTCTGTGTCCTTCCCTTCCCCATCCCGTCTTTCTTTCTGTGTCCTTCCCTTCCCCATCCCGTCTTTCTTTCTGTGTCCTTCCCCATCCCGTCTTTCTTTCTGTGTCCTTCCCTTCCCCGTCCCGTCTTTCTTTCTGTGTCCTTCCCTTCCCCATCCCGTCTTTCTTTCTGTGTCCTTCCCTTCCCCATCCCGTCTTTCTTTCTGTGTCCTTCTCTTCCCCGTCCCGTCTTTCTTTCTGTGTCCTTCCCCATCCCGTCTTTCTTTCTGTGTCCGTAACTTCCCCATCCCGTCTTTCTTTCTGTGTCCGTCCCTTCCCCATCCCGTCTTTTTTTCTGTGTCCTTCCCCATCCCGTCTTTCTTTCTGTGTCCGTCCCTTCCCCATCCCGTCTTTCTTTCTGTGTCCTTCCCTTCCCCGTCCCGTCTTTCTTTCTGTGTCCTTCCCCATCCCGTCTTTCTTTCTGTGTCCTTCCCTGTCCCGTCTTTCTTTCTGTGTCCGTCCCTTCCCCATCCCGTCTTTCTTTCTGTGTCCTTCCCTTCCCCATCCCGTCTTTCTTTCTGTGTCCCTCCCTTCCCCATCCCGTCTTTCTTTGCACATCCGTCCCTTCCCCATCTCGTCTTTCTTTCTGTGTCCTTCCCCGTCCCGTCTTTCTTTCTGTGTCCTTCCCCATCCCGTCTTTCTTTCTGTGTCCGTCCCTTCCCCATCCCGTCTTTCTTTCTGTGTCCGTCCCTTCCCCATCCCGTCTTTTTTTCTGTGTCCTTCCCCATCCCGTCTTTCTATCGGTGTCCGTCCCTTCCCCATCACGTCTTTCTTTCTGTGTCCGTCCCTTCCCCATCCCGTCTTTCTTTCTGTGTCCTTCCCCGTCCCGTCTTTCTTTCTGTGTCCTTCCCCATCCCGTCTTTCTTTCTGTGTCCTTCCCTGTCCCGTCTTTCTTTCTGTGTCCGTCCCTTCCCCATCCGTCTTTCTTTCTGTGTCCTTCCCTTCCCCATCCCGTCTTTCTTTCTGTGTCCCTCCCTTCCCCATCCCGTCTTTCTTTGCACGTCCGTCCCTTCCCCATCTCGTCTTTCTTTCTGTGTCCTTCCCTTCCCCGTCCCGTCTTTTTTTCTGTGTCCTTCCCCGTCCCGTCTTTCTTTCTGTGTCCTTCCCTTCCCCATCCCGTCTTTCTTTCTGTGTCCTTCCCCGTCCCGTCTTTCTTTCTGTGTCCTTCCCTTCCCCATCCCGTCTTTCTTTCTGTGTCCTTCCCTTCCCCATCCCGTCTTTCTTTCTGTGTCCTTCCCCATCCCGTCTTTCTTTCTGTGTCCGTCCCTTCCCCATCCCGTCTTTCTTTCTGTGTCCTTCCCTTCCCCGTCCCGTCTTTCTTTCTGTGTCCTTCCCTTCCCCGTCCCGTCTTTCTTTCTGTGTCCTTCCCTTCCCTATCCCGTCTTTCTTTCTGTGTCCTTCCCTTCCCCATCCCGTCTTTCTTTCTGTGTCCTTCCCTTCCCCATCCCGTCTTTCTTTCTGTGTCCTTCCCTTCCCCATCCCGTCTTTCTTTCTGTGTCCTTCCCCATCCCGTCTTTCTTTCTGTGTCCTTCCCCGTCCCGTCTTTCTTTCTGTGTCCGTCCCTTCCCCATCCCGTCTTTCTTTCTGTGTCCTTCCCTTCCCCATCCCGTCTTTCTTTCTGTGTCCTTCCCTTCCCCATCCCGTCTTTCTTTCTGTGTCCTTCCCTTCCCCATCCCGTCTTTCTTTCTGTGTCCTTCCCTTCCCCGTCCCGTCTTTCTTTCTGTGTCCTTCCCTTCCCCGTCCCGTCTTTCTTTCTGTGTCCTTCCCTTCCTCATCCCGTCTTTCTTTCTGTGTTCGTCCCTTCCCCATCCCATCTTTCTTTCTGTGTCCTTCCCCGTCCCGTCTTTCTTTCTGTGTCCTTCCCTTCCCCGTCCCGTCTTTCTTTCTGTGTCCTTCCCCGTCCCGTCTTTCTTTCTGTGTCCTTCCCCATCCCGTCTTTCTTTCTGTGTCCTTCCCCGTCCCGTCTTTCTTTCTGTGTCCTTCCCCGTCCCGTCTTTCTTTCTGTGTCCTTCCCAGCACGTACATGTTACTTTGTCATGGAAAAGGAAAAATAAAGTGTTAAAAATATGTGGACAGGTCAGGCCCTCCCAAAATAAGCCTTACAAGCAAACAATATGTATCCCTTTAAAAAATATATATATATATATATATATATTTATTTAATATTTTATATATATATGAAGAATTCTTAACCCAAATGGTATGGATTATACATGATTGTCCATAGCACATGCAACTCTTTTGAGGACTGATTGCTGGCTGGTTCGTGTCTGTCTTTTTTAAAGAATTGCTGATGCAAAAATGTTAAATATAGCAATATCAGATCATGCCCCAATCTTTTTTGATTTAGGTTTAAAGCTGCAGACCAAGCAATATCCTACATGTTTTTTTTTTTTTTTAATAAATCAATTCTGTACTATGAAAAAATACTTGTAGCATTTTTTTTTAAACAACTCATTTTTAATGTGTTTTAATGCAACAAGCCTTTTTTGTTTCTATAGCAACCATTTACAAAGTCAAAGATACTGAGTCAATACTCCTCTGCAGCCATTTAGTGAACCCCCGGAGCCGAATCTTCGGCGAACAATCAGCAACTTAGCACTTATCATTGTGTGGTTTGTATTGATGCACATATTAAAGGGGGAAAATAAATTTAAATAAACTTGTAAACCCAGATCATGTCAAAGGATTTTTAAGATGAGCTGGGATGAGCTGGGATGATTATATATTTAAGCATAAAAATGATTTTATACTTTGTTTGTGAAACATAATTGTATACACAGCCAAAAAGAAGAGACCAATTCGGTCTCCAAAGTGACTATCTAACAGATGATAAAAATACAAAGTTGAACCCATCAGAGGATAACAAAACACTGTATTTAGAAATTATTTGGAGAATATAGATGTGAGTATATATATGTATATGTATATATATATATATATATATATATATATATATATATATATATATATATATATATATATGTATATATATATATATATATATATTTATATATATATATATTTATATATATATATATTTTTTTTTTTTTTATATATATATATATATATATATATATATATATATATATATATTAGAAGTATAGATGTTACAAAGTTGATTAAAAAAAATCAGTAAAATGTTTCGCAGTCTGGGAACACCTCTGAAAAATAAGAATGAACATTTAAATTTTAAAGGCAATAGAATCGTGGCGATTCTTAGCGAAATTTAGGAGAGTTTATATTGCTCTGAAAATACAAATAAACGCAACTGGAAAAAATAATTTCATATCTCTCAGATCCATAATGAATAACTAAGAAGTCCTAGTGATGGTATCGTTAGGGAAACAGCGTTACACGGTATAAACGCGTCGGGTCCCGAGGAGTGTACGTTACAATTCTAGAAGCTGGTGGTCTGGGACAGATGGCCGCTGCCGTTTCACCGCAACCAAATCACCGCCGGTGCTTGGCTGCAACTCACCTCGTTGCCGGGACACTCCGCCACCACCCGCTAAGGTAAGTCCTTAACCAGTACCCTAAAACTCCCTAAAGTTAACTGCCAATACTAATGCTATCTCCTACCCTACAAACCTTAACCCCTTACCCTAAAACCCCTAAAGTTACCCCCAACCCTAACCACTAAAACCCCTAAAGTTACCCCCTACTCTAACCGCTAAAACACCTAAAGTTAACCCCCTACCCTAACCACTAAAACCCCTACAGTTAAACCCCTACCATAAAACTGCTAAACTCCCTAAAGTTAACCCCCTACCCTAACCGCTGAAACCCCTAAAGCTAACCCCCTACCCTAACCGCTAAAACCCCTAAAGTTAACTTCCTACCCTAACCGCTGAAACCCCTAAAGTTAACCCCCTACCCGGCCTCTCTCAGATCCCTAAAACTGACCTTATGTTAGAAGCCGCCGGCGGGGGGGGGGGGGTTCCAGTGGCAGATCAGCTGTGGAGGGGAGTCTGTCTGTGTCCGAATGATGGCGGTCATTTAGTCTCGGCGAAACAGCCACAACCCGACGTCCCATTCCACCAGCTCGCACACCAACTAGCGGATTTATTTAATGATGTATTAAGAGGCAAAGAGAGTCCCAATAATTACCCCGCTTGCTCCACTTTCTCAACACCTATTCTCTCCTAGACCCTCTACAATCTGGCTTCCGTACTGCTCACTCAACTGAAACAGCCCTCGCTAAAATAACTAATGACCTCCATGCTGCCAAAGACAGAGGTCATTACACTCTGCTCATATTACTCGACCTCTCTGCTGCATTTGACCCAGTGGACAACCCTCTTCTCCTCCACATTCTCCATACTCTTAGTGTTCGTAACAAAGCTCTATCCTGGATCTCCTGTTACGTCTCCCATCGTACTTTCAGTGTCTCTTCTGCTAACACCTCCTCCTCCATAGATCTCTCTGTGGGGGTGCCGCAGGGTTCTGTCTTGGGACCTCTCCTCTTTTCTCTGTACACACTTTCTCTAGGTGACCTAATCACATCCCTTGGGTTTAAATATCACCTCTATGCTGACAACACACAAATTTACTTTTCAACTCCTGATCTTACACCTGCTGTACAGACCAAAGTTTCTGAATGTCTCTCTGCGATATCATCCTGGATGGCCCTACGCCGACTTAAACTCATCATGGTAAAAACAGAGCTCCTCATACTCCCTCCCAAACCTGGCCCTACTACCTCCTTCCAAATTACTGTTGGAAGTACCATCATTCACCCAATAGCCCAAGCACGCTGCCTAGGAGTCACACTCAACTCCTCTCTCACATTCTCCTCTCACATTCAAAACATCTCTAAAACCTGTTGCTTTTTCCTCCCCAATATCACTAAGATACGCCCTTTCCTCTGTTGCTCGACTGCTAAACCTCTGACTTAGGCCCTCATTCTCTCCTGTCTTGATTACTGTAACCTCCTGCTGTCCGGCCTTCCTGCCTCTCACCTGTCTCCCCTACAATCTATCCTAAACGCTGCTGCCAGAATCATTCTACTCTTTCCTAAATCTGTCTCCGCGTCTCATGTTGTCTCTGGTTAATTGCTACGTAGCTTTTGTGTAATTACACAGTTATTGTGTATTTAAAACCAGAGACAGAACATGAAACATAGACAGAGCTCAGTACACATCCAGTGAAACCTATACAAGGTACAGTGCCTAAACATATATGTATAGATATCTATTAAATAAAATGGTCTTTTAGTTTAACATTTTGGCCAAAGTGTTGTAAGCCCCTGAGCCACTACACGACAGACCACATCTCAAGGGTCCCTAACACTAATATAAATTCTTAATAACCTGTGCATTACCAGGAAGAATGATTTATAATAAATCTGTCAAAATTAGTTGCATAGTTCTAAGTCTGATTGAAGTTATTATTAACCTGTACATTACCAGGAAAAGAACTCTGTATTAGATTTGTCACAATCATACTGCAAGCAAGCAAGTTCCCCTGAGAGTGGGAGATGCTATGGAGTGTGTATTGTCATGTGGTAGAATCACAATGTACCTGTGTAATTACAAAGTAACGCCTGTGTGCGCCTTCCCGTTATGTAATCACTGTGCTTTTATTTTGGCCTTGCTCGTTAAATACTATGTAATTACTATGTAACTAATTGTTTCTGCCCAATTAATGAAACTCCTGAGTATTTCCTCTTCTACAGTATTTATTCATGTGTTTAATAACTTCAATATATTATTTACTAGCTGAGAGACCCGGCGTTGCCCGTGAGTTAAATTTCCCGCTATGAGGGGGGGGGGGCAGTGGACAGGGGGGGGGGTGACGACAGTGGACAGGAGGGGGGGGGACAGTGGACAGGAGGGGGGGCAGTGGACAGGAGGGGGGGGGACAGTGGACAGGAGATGGGGGGGGACAGTGGACAGGAGGGGGGGGTTGTGGACAGCAGGGGGGGGGTTGTGGACAGGAGGGGGGGGACAGTGGACAGGAGGGGGGGTCCCCACCCCACCCTACAGTGTCTGAGACACACACAGTGACACACACACACACAGTAACACACACACACAGTGACACACACACACACACAGTGTCCCACACACATACAGTGACACACACACAGTGTCACACACGCACACACACAGTGTCACACACGCACACACACACACAGTGTCACACACACACACAGATATGTCACCTCTCTTTCCGGGCGCCGCCATCTTAGGTACTCGGCGCCGCGTGCCTGCCCACTGCCTGTCCCCCTGCCGGGGAGGGAGAAAGAGCTGAGCGCTGGGGAGGGAGAGAGAGCTGAGCGCCGGGGAGGGAGAGAGAGGTGAGCGCCGGGGAGGGAGAGAGAGCTGAGCACCGGGGAGGGAGAGAGAGCTGAGCGCTGGGGAGAGAGAGCTGAGCACTGGGGAGGGAGAGAGAGCTGAGCACCGAGGAAGGAGAGAGAGGTGAGCGCCGGGGAGGGAGAGAGAGCTGAGCGCCAAGGAGGGAGAGAGAGCTGAGCGCCGGGGAGGGAGAGAGAGGTGAGCGCTGGGGAGGGAGAGAGAGCTGAGCACCGGGGAGGGAGAGAGAGGTGAGCGCCGGGGATTGAGAGAGAGCTGAGCGCCAAGGAGGGAGAGAGAGAGAGTTGAGCGCTGGGGAGAGAGAGCTGAGCACTGGGGAGGGAGAGAGGTGAGCGCCGGGGAGGGAGAGAGAGCTGAGCACCGGGGAGGGAGAGGTGAGCGCCGGGGAGGGAGAGAGAGCTGAGCGCCAAGGAGGGAGAGAGAGCTGAGCGCTGGGGAGAGAGAGCTGAGCACTGGGGAGGGAGAGAGAGGTGAGCGCCGGGGAGGGAGAGAGAGCTGAGCACCGGGGAGGGAGAGAGAGCTGAGCGCCGGGGAGGGAGAGAGAGGTGAGCGCCGGGGAAGGAGAGAGAGGTGAGTGCCGGGGAGGGAGAGAGAGGTGAGCGCCGGGGAGGGAGAGAGGTGAGCGCCGGGGAGAGAGAGCTGAGCGCCGGGGAGGGAGAGAGAGGTGAGCGCCGGGGAGGGAGGGAGAGGTGAGCGCCGGGGAGGGAGAGAGAGGTGAGCGCCGGGGAGAGAGAGCTGAGCGCCGGGGAGGGAGAGAGAGGTGAGCGCCGGGGAGGGAGAGAGAGGTGAGCGCCGGGGAGGGAGAGAGAGGTGAGCGCCGGGGAGGGAGAGAGAGGTGAGCGCCGGGGAGGGAGAGACAGCTGAGCGCCGGGGAGGGAGAAAGAGCTGAGCGCCGGGGAGGGAGAGAGAGCTGAGCGCCGGGGAGAGAGAGCTGAGCGCCGGGGAGGGAGAGAGAGGTGAGCGCCGGTGAGAGAGAGGTGAGCGCTGGGGAGGGAGAGAGAGGTGAGCGCCGGGGAGGGAGAGAGAGCTGAGCGCCGGGGAGGGAGAGAGAGCTGAGCACCGGGAAGAGAGAGCTGATCACCGGGGAGGGAGAGAGGTGAGCGGCGGGGAGGGAGAGAGAGGTGAGCACCGGGGAGGGAGAGAGAGCTGAGCTCCGGGGCGGGAGAGAAAGGTGAGCGCCGGGGAGGGAGAGAGAGGTGAGCGCCGGGGAGGGAGAGAGAGGTGAGCGCCGGGGAGGGAGAGAGAGCTGAGCGCCGGGGGGAGAAAGAGAGGTGAGCGCCGGGGGGAGAAAGAGAGGTGTGTGTGTGTGTGTGTGTGTGTGTGTGTGTGTGTGTGTGTGTGTGTGTGTGTTTGTGTGTGTGTGTGTGTGTGTGTGTGTGTGTGTGTGTGTGTGTGTGTGTGTGTGTGTGTGTGTGTGTGTGTGTGTGTGTGTGTGTGTGGCCGAGGGGGAAGAGAGTGGCAGTTGAGTGACGTCAGACCCACCAATCTGATTGGTCAGAGGCTGAGGACCAATCAGATTCACTGCAGATAGCACTAACCTTTCGATTTTATATTTATTTATAAAAATATTTTACCAGGAAGTAATACATTGAGAGTTACCTCTCGTTTTCAAGTATGTCCTGGGCACAGAGTAAAACAAATAATACATGGTTACAAATACAGTTACATAAATGAACAAGGTATACATTTATATACAAGACATTGCATGCACAGTTAAAGAAAATATATATTATGAGCGTATGAAACAGTTACAGACCAGATTAAAGTGTGAGACAGCCTTAGATTTGAAAGAACTTAAGCTGGTGGTGGATATGAGAGTCTCTGGTAGGTTGTTCCAGTTTTGGGGTGCACGGAAGGAGAAGGAGGAACGTCCGGATACTTTGTTGAGTCTTGGGACCATGAATAGTCTTTTGGAGTCTGATCTCAGGTGATAGGTACTGCATGTGGTAGGGGTGAGGAGCTTGTTCAGGTAGCTGGGTAGCTTGCCCAGAAAGTATTTGAGGGTGAGACAGGAAAGGTGAACTTTGCGCCTAGACTCTAGTGATGACCAATCTAGTTCTTTGAGCATTTCGCAGTGATGTGTGTTGTAGTTGCATTGGAGAACAAAACGACAAATTGAATTGTAGAGGGTGTCAAGTTTGCTAAGGTGGGTTTGAGGAGCCGAGCCATATACTATGTCTCCATAGTCAATAATTGGCATTAGCATCTGCTGTGCAATACGCTTTCTGACCAGGAGACTTAGGGAGGATTTGTTCCTGTAAAGTACCCCTAGTTTGGCATAGGTCTTGGTTGTCAGGGTATCAATGTGCATCCCGAATGTTAAGTGGGAGTCAAACCATAAGCCCAGGTATTTAAAACTAGTGACAGGTGTTAGGGTGGTTTTAGCGTTGGTTCTAATCAGGAGCTCAGTCACTGGAAGCTTTACAAATTTAGTCTTGGTCCCAAATACCATTGTTACAGTCTTGTCAGTGTTTAAAAACAGTTTGTTTTGGGAAATCCAGTTTTCGAGTCTCAAAAAGTCAGACTGAAGTATGTGTTGAAGGTCAGAGAGGCTATGGCTGTGTGCATACAGGATTGTGTCATCTGCATACATGTGTATTGAGGCTTCCTTACAAGCTGTGGGAAGATCATTAATGAACACTGAGAAGAGTAGGGGCCCCAGAACAGAGCCTTGCGGGACACCACAAGTGATATCCAGGGGGTTGGAGTTAGAGCCTGAGATGGACACATGTTGGGATCTTCCTGATAGGTAGGACTGAAACCAGTTTAAAGCATGTTTCCCTATTCCAGAGCTCTGGAGTTTGTTAAGCAGGATAGCATGATCAACTGTGTCAAAAGCCTTTGCAAAATCTAGGAATACTGCACCAGTGAGTTGTCCCCGTTCCATTCCACACTGGATTTCATTGCAAACTTTTAGCAGGGTAGTTACGGTGGAGTGTTTGGGACGAAACCCAGACTGGAATTGGCTAGGGAAATTTGTCTTGGTGTAGAAATCGCTTAATTGGGAGTGGACACATTTTTCCATAACTTTGGATAGAATTGGGAGAAGTGAGATTGGCCTGTAGTTTGAGACAGTGTTTTTGTCCCCACTTTTGAAGATTGGGACAACTCTGGCAGTTTTCCAGGTCTTAGGGATATGGCCTGCAGACAGGATAGAGTTGACTATGGACGCAATTGGTTTGGCAATGGTTGGGGCACCAAGTCGTAGGAACCTAGATTGTAGTAAGTCGGGTCCACATTGGCTGCTTAGTTTTAGTTTGAGGAGCGCTTGTGTAATCTCCTCTTCAGATACTGGGCTAAATTGAAAATTGTGAGCAGTGTTGGGAGGGGGTGGGACTATAGGGGTACTCCCAGGATGAGATTCAGGTTTGGGGTTTGTGCTGCGTTTCGCTAATAAGTTAGTGGCACACCCCACAAAGTAATCATTGAATGCATTTGCAATGTCAGTGGGGTTTGTCAGAGTAATATCCCCCTTAGTGATATTACTTGGTTGTTGATGGTTAGGAGGCTGGAATATATTGTTGATAACCTTCCAGAAATTAGCTGGGTTTGATGTATTCTGGAGGAGATTGTCAGAGTAATATTGTGCTTTTGCATGCCTTGTTTGCCTTGTGCACACGTTCCGCAGGCATCTGTAGTGATTGAGATCCTTGGTAGTGCCAGTTACTTTGTAGTTTTTCCACAAGGCATCCCTGAACTGGTAGAGTGCTATAAGGTCAGGTGTAACCCATGGAAGGTGGGCCCCCCGTACCCTTATTTTGCGTAGTGGAGCATGGGTATCGCAGAGTTTTAAGAACTCGGATTGGAAATAGTCGAGCGCAGAGTCAGGGTCGGGGATTAAATCGATTCTGTGCCATGGGCAGTTGGTAAGGTCATCCAGAAACTGTTGTGGGTTAAAGTTTTTAAATGTTCTAGTGAGGAGAACTTTGGGGCTTGAATGGGGCGGTTTAATTTTCCTTACACAGTACACTATTGCATGGTCACTGAAAATGTCAGGAAGGATGCCAGAGGATTGGATTCTGCTGGGGTTTGAGGAGAGAATCCAGTCTAGCAAGGAATGGTTATGCGACTTCAGGTTTATTCGTGTCGGTTGGGAAATGAGTTGCGATAGGTTAAGTGACTTGAGTTGTATCTGGATTTTGTGGTTTTTAGGGTCAAGCCAATTGAAGTTGAAATCCCCTAGAACTAGCAGCTCACTCTTCTCATTCAGAGAGGAAATGGAGGCAAGAAATTGGGTGATATCAGTCAAGGATTGTAGAGGGGCTTTAGGGGGGCGGTAGATGCCAGCAAGCAAGATGGGCTTAGAAAAGGGGAGGCAGATTTTGCCAACTAGAGTTTCAAAAGAGGGTGGACTTGGTGGGCAATGTAGCAGTGTAAATTGTAAGGTGTCTGCAATATAAAATAACACCCCTCCTCCTCTCTTTGACCTATTATTAACATTTATTTAATGTGTTACCAGGAAGTAATACCGTGAGATTTACCTCTCGTTTTCAATGTCCTGGGCACAGAGTTATGATTACAAATAATACATGGTTACAAATACATAGTTACATTAAGTGAACAGGGTTATACATTATATACAAGACATTGCATGCACAGTTAGAGAGAATACATGTTATATGTGTATGTAACTGTTACAGACCACATTAAAATGTGAGACGGCTTTAGTTATTAAAGAACTTAAACTGGCGGCGGCTGTGAGAGTCTCCGGGAGACTGTTCCAGGTGTGAAGTGCTCGGTAAGAGGAGGACGAGCGGCCGGATACTTTTATATTTCCTGTGTATTGCTTTTGCTAGTGTACAGTAGTTACAATGCAACTCATATGTAACATAGTCATGTATATCAATTTCCCAGAAAATACTCTCTGACACACATCTAACTTTAATATTCTTAATCTAATGCAAGAAGCCTGGGAATGAAGTTTCTTTAAAGCAGCAAAATGTGAAAAATCCTATGTTTTGTTAATAAATCCGTACTGTAGTATTAAATAATCCTGTCTGCATTTTTATAAAACTCCTAATGCCATTTCTAACGATTTTTTTAATGGAATGATCATCATCTGATTGCTATAGCAATCATTTAGAAAGTCATATTCACTTCCTCTTTTGAAACAGGCTCTGACACACACCTTTTGAGCTCTGCCCTTTGGCAACAAAGTATCACAAACAGATATGCTGCTGTGTTCCAAACAGCAGACTGCCTATTACTCTGGAAGCAGTAACAATAATGTGTTACACTTAGTAATAAAATGTTACGGAGCAGCTGCAGCATTTCCCAGACCACAGCACAAATTTACAAGGCGGCCATTATGGTAGTCACACAATTAGGAGTTTTACAGATTTGTAACAGGAGCCCCAGACGACTGCCAGTTTAGGTAATAATGTAGAATGATACATTGTCACACGCTTTACATAAAAAAAGAAGAAGAAGAGAAAGGGCAGTGGGGAGGAATGTAGTATTTCTGTTTTAAATTAGAATTTTCTTGGCACAAATCCGTTTGGTAGATTACTCCGATCCGGTGGATTTTGAATGTGAAAGAAAGTCGAAAAAGGATCTCTCAAAAAACACAGAAATTTCACACATCTCAATCTAACTGGCGTTGTGTAGTGCTCCCTTAACCCTTTGAATGCTGGAGGACCCTGCAAAGAATTGCACTGCTTTCACAAGGGGCGAGTTATGGGACCAAACCCAAATGAGGTAAGAACGTGCGTTGATCCCAACGTTGCGGGGACTTAAACATGATTTCATATAAAACTCACCGTGGAGGCCATATTTAAATATCCCCGCAAACGTGAATCCACATCAGTATTTCCCGTGGAAGGATTGGACAGGGAAAAGTCAAATGAAATGATGAAATAAAGCTATGGATAGAGTTAGGGTGATGGCGATGGGGTTTGACCCTCTGACCCAAACAGGGCACATGGGTGCAGAACACGTGGATACGTTGATGCTGAGAGATGCGTGCGGAGAGTATCATTGTGCTGGCAGGAGCGCCATTGTTAGAGCCTCACACACGGACCCCTGGGGCCCTCGGTTCTAGGGCAGTGCCGGGTTCTGCTGCTCTGGCAGGCGGGGAAATGTAAAACACATGTATTCCTGCATCCAAGTCACTGCGGCGGCAGCTGAAATATTCATCAGGGCTGTCTGTGCACCTATTCCTGCGTGCCAGGGTTCAGCCAGAGGGAAATGCTTTGCAGGCCTGCGTACGGATAACCCCTTCACTGCCAGAGAGGCTGGACATGCATTTGAAGGCGCTGTTGACCCCTGTGACAGTGAATGGGTTAACGGTTCAGCCCCACACACTCACCAGTAGAGTGGATCCCTCTCTCTGCAGAACACGCAAAGTCATTCCCAGACATAAAGAAAAGTGGACAGAAACTCCTCCAGCGCAGTCACGTGTCTCAGACAGGTCTGCAACCCTGCCCTTCCCCTTTATCTCTTAGCATACAATCAGGGCCGGCTGGGTATATGGTGGGGCCGGGTGCACTGTGTGCGTGGCACCTCTAACCCCCGCCCGGAGCCTCGTCTCCCGGCACATGATGATGTCATGGGGTGCGTGGGCCTCTTGCCCGCTCTCGTGATGACATCATGTGGCGTGGCGTTGTGAAGGCGATGCGTCATAGCGTGGTGCCTGGGGATGGCGGCTCTTACAGAAGCTCCGCGCTCTCCCCCGGCCCAACTTCGCTAATCACAGTTTAAATGTTGTGGCGTTTATTGTAACCACCATAACATTTAAGTTGGTCCGGGTGAGAGTGTGGGGCCTCTGTAAGCGCGTGGCCCAGTGCTGTGGCACCGCCATCAAGCCGGCCCGGCAATGATACAATGCTTCCACTGCAGCCAGGGATTCTGGGTAAAGACATGCAGATGAATGCTCACGGTAGTTCCAATACTATTGCCTGCAGAGTTCTAGAACATACCCTGGCCTTCTGATTGGGGGCGTTTTATTACGCACCCTTTTGCACTGAGCACGGTCTGTACACAGCACTCTGGTACTGCCCGGATTCTCCATGAGGAGAGATGTCACAAGTCGGTCGGACATCGGAAAGCCAGTGAACAGAAGACCACCCAAGACTGAGAGAGGTCCCGGAGATCCAGACTGGCCGAAGTCTCAGCTCAAAAGAGCGCGGTTGTTTCGGCACCACACACGGATCCCTGGGGGACCTTTCTCTGGTCACTCTGTGCACATACACCCGGGCTTCTATACAATTGTTAACCAAACATATAAGAGGGCCGGGCAGTAAATATGTGTAGGATCTTACATATCCCGGTAACTGGTTAAAATAAAAACACGTTCATTCTTCACAGGATAAAAATAAAATACAATGTTTCATTGAATAAGGAAACCAATTATACTGATACATTGTTCCAGCAATATATTGTCTTGCCCACGATGTGAGACTGTATGTATGTATGTATGAGTGTATGTATGTATGTATGTATGTATGTATGTATGTATGTATGTATGTATGTATGAGTGTATGTATGTATGTATGAGTGTATGAGTGTATGTATGAGTGTATGTATGTATGTATGTATGAGTGTATGTATGTATGTATGAGTGTATGTATGTATGTATGTATGTATGTATGTATGTATGTATGTATGTATGAGTGTATGTATGAGTGTATGTATGTATGTATGTATGAGTGTATGTATGTATGTATGAGTGTATGTATGTATGTATGAGTGTATGTATGAGTGTGTGTATGAGTGTGTGTATGTGTATGTATGTATGTATGTATGAGTGTATGTATGAGTGTATGTGTGTATGTATGTATGTATGTATGTATGTATGTATGTATGTATGTATGTATGTGTGAGTGTATGTATGAGTGTGTGTATGTATGTATGTATGTATGAGTGTATGTATGTATGAGTGTATGTATGTATGTATGTATGTATGTATGAGTGTATGTATGTATGAGTGTATGTATGACTGTATGTATGTATGTATGTATGTATGAGTGTATGTATGTATGTATGTCTTTATTTATATAGCGCCATTAATGTACATTGCTCATCACTGACTGTGCCTTTAAACTGCAGTGCCACGTCCACACAGAACAAAAGAGCGGGTGAAATAAGTGAATATTGGCTGATTGATGACAATACAGTTTCATCCATTTTTGTCCTGGAAATGTTTAACACACTGATCGGAAGTTTCGGGGCGTCTCACAGCCCCAATTTCTGTTTGATCACCCCACTATTCTTCCCCCGTCTGATCACTTTTTGACGGGTATATAGGGCATGCAGAAATCTGATCTCGTTATCATTGGGATAGGGCAAACACACATTTCCCAGCCAGAGCGCCCCACACCCCTAGTCCCCCCAGAAATAACCCCAGAACCCTTTCCATCTCTGACTGGCGTAGAGGCGACAATGGGAATATTCGATGAATATACCTAGCACACGTGTGACTTCAATTTGGTCCAAAATGGGGTTTGCTTTCACCAAGTAGATGAAGCCTAATGGACAAAAGTGTGTAGTTATACTCCTCACTCTCCTATACTGCAGCATATTCTGTTCCAGTGGAGGGGGGCTGTGTTCGTGAACAGGCCATTGCCGGACGCTGTCACAGGCTACTTTGCTTGCGCTTGGTTGCCTGTGTTCCCCGGGCTGCACTAAATGAAGCCCCTCTTCCCCGCACCCCATGCCTGCCCCCCTCCCGCTCTCCTCCTGTGCTGGGGCAGGAGCTGGGGGCATCTTTCACCAACGAGGGATCTAATTAGCAGTAAAATTGAGCATCGTGTCCAAACTCATCAGTCTCAAAGCTTGGTTTCCACAAGCATCCTCCGGAGAGCCCTCAGATTGGGTTTCATTCCTGCACTTGTTTTATCTGGAGCTGACAGTGCGCCAAGAGAGAGCGAATCTCTTCCCCAAAGAGCTCACAATCTAATTCACATTAGCGACTCTAGGACTGTTTTGTAACATCTACAATCGAAATAGGTGCCATTTACATCTTCTCGCAAGAAAAATCCCTTCGCTGACTCAGAGTGCTCAACTCCAGTCTTCAAGACCCCTCAACAGGTCAGGCTTTCAGGATATCCCTGCTTCAGCACAGCTTGCTCAAGCAGTGGCTCAGTCGAAGAACTGTGAATGAACTGTTTCTTTTCAGCTGCGGGGATCCCCTGCTTCCGGAGACACTTACCTCCCAGTCAGAGAAACTGTGTCCTTCACATAAAGGCAGCGTTTAAATGTCCCGCGTCGGGACTTATGGTGACGTCATCGGGAATGGATACCTAGAGAGGGGGCTCCTGAGACCCTCGCATGTGTAACTCAAATTAAGCGAATTTCCAACTCACAAGAAAGATCCAAAACACATCCCAAAGCCGCAAGAATACTCCAGGATGTCGGCAAATGTTGTATATGTATTGGCAGGGTTGGTTTTTTATATGTATTGTTTTATTTGTTTTAATGGCTTGTGCTCTTTTGGAGATGTATTGGGGAATTTTTTTTAGATGCACTGGGGTCTTTTTTATATGTATTTGGGTGGGTTTTATATTTATTGTTTTTTAACAATATATATGCTTCAAGCCCTACTTTGATGTTGTTGAGTGTTAATCCCTCCGCTGCCAGAAGGGCCTGGAACCTATTGGGACTAAGGACCACCCCAAAGGAATCATGTATTTATGTATGTATGTCTTTATTTATCTAGCGCCATTAATATACATAGCGCTTCTCAGCAGTAATACACGTGACAATCCTTTAAATAACAAATAATAGACCATGGGAATAAGTGCTTCAGACATAAAAGTAACATTTAGGAAAAGGAGTTCCTGCTCTGAAGAGCTTACAATCTAATTTTAAAGACGGTGACTGGCACGGAGTTTGAAGCAGGGGAACCTAGGTTCAATTCCCACTGCTGGCTCCTTGTGACCTTGTGCAAGTCACTTTATCTCCCTGTGCCTCAGGCACCAAAATAACATAGATTGTAAGCTCCACGGGGCAGGGACTGTGTCTGCAAAATGTCTCTTTAAAGCGCTACGTAAAACTAGCAGCGCTATACAAGAGCAAGCTATTCTAATTAATTAATTGGTAGGTAGGAAGAATGTACAGAGACAGTAGGAGGGCGTTCTGGTAAGTGTGTCTGCAGGAGGCCAAGGTTAATGTTTGAGGTGTAAATTATCAGCCACGGAGCTACTAATATGCTTTGTTAGGCAGGTGTGTTTTAAGGTGTGTCTTAAAGGTGGATAGAGAAGGTGCTAGTCGGATATTGAGGGGAAGGAAATTCCAGAGGTGTCCAGGGGATCCCCTGAACACTCCACATCCCTGGTGCTTCCTCCTTACTGCGCCACCTTAAAACCCCACGCTACCATTTGACGAGGAGGTATAAAAATACGCCGTGTGACAGCGAGGAATTCCCACTAGACAATCGTGTTTCCAAATCTTCTCATCAAGCTGTCAAAAGCTTTACAAGGCATAATTTATACTCGTCTGTGAGACTTCTAAGCGCTGCTGCCTGGCACAATTATCCGTCAGCGCACAGCGCAGAGAACTAGTCTCACGGCGAAGGCGGTAATTCTATTTCACACACTAATACGGCAGAATTACAATGACAGCTGCAAACTCCCCCCCAGTCCCCTCCCCGAACATCAGGGAACAGCCCAAAAACGTACTTGGCGAGAATTTACTTACCCCACGGTGGACACGCGCGTCATAGGTATTACGTGATAAGCGAGCGTAAAGCTGCCCCCCCCCCTCCTCTGACAAATGTCATATCAACTAGATCAATATGAAGGCCTTTACAGAAGATCTGAAATCTTATTCTTTTTTTCCCCCCTATCTGTTCTTAATTTTAATTTCTATTTAAAGGCATTGCACAGGCTATAAGGAAACACAGAGCTGTCATTCCATGCGAACTGCAAAGGGTCTTATCAGCGAAGAAGCTTTTTCATGGTATTTTCAGATCGGGTGTATTCAAGCCCATTTTTGTCCCTAATTGAGAGAGAGGCCTAGCAGCGATTTCAATTTTAGTTTTGGGCTCATTTTTTAGGAATAAAATTAAGAAAATCGGTGAGCAGGCAAAGACTGGAGCGGGAAAAATCAGACCCCTTGTTGTACATTATGGTGAAGGCGGGCCCCTTTAATGCTATGGGGAGGGAGATATTTAGGCTTACAGTATATTGATCCAGAATACGGCAAACACAACCCAGTGCAACATTTGCCAATTATGTTACACAAAGGGGTAGAAACCCTCCCTGACGGCAGTAAATGGCTCTCCGATCTGTCAGCAGATTAACAACCTGTATGTTTTAACTCGGTCACTAATCAAATCAAATCAAATAAGCTTTATCGGCATGGCGGAAGAACATTTCAGTATTGCCAAAGCATGAATAACGGGGGGGGGGGGTAGGTATAATGATTACACAGTACATGAATAACAGGGGGTAGGGTATCATGATTACACAGTACATGAATAACAGGGTAGAGTATAATGATTACACAGTACATGAATAACAGGGTAGGGTATAATGATTACACAGTACATGAATAACAGGGGGTAGGGTATCATGATTACACAGTACATGAATAACAGGGGGTAGGGTATAATGATTACACAGTACATGAATAACAGGGGGTAGGGTATCATGATTACACAGTACATGAATAACAGGGGGTAGGGTTTAATGATTACACAGTACATGTATAACAGGGGGTAGGGTATAATGATTACACAGTACATGAATAACAGGGGGTAGGGTATAATGATTACACAGTACATGAATAACAGGGGGTGGGATATAATGATTACACAGTACATGAATAACAGGGGGTAGGGTATAATGATTACACAGTACATGAATAACAGGGGGTAGGGTATAATGATTACACAGTACATGAATAACGGGGGGTAGGGTATAATGATTACACGGTACATGAATAACGGGGGGTAGGGTATAATGGTTACACAGTACATGTATAACATGGGGTGGGGTATAATGGTTACACAGTACATGAATAACAGGGGGTAGGGTATAATGATTACACAGTACATGAATAACAGGGGGTAGGGTATAATGGTTACACAGTACATGAATAACAGGGGATTGGGTATAATGATTACACAGTACATGAATAACAGGAGGTAGGGTATAATGATTACACAGTACATGATTAACAGGGGATTGGGTATAATGGTTACACAGTACATGAATAACAGGGGGTAGGGTATAATGATTACACAGTACATGAATAACAGGGGGTAGGGTATAATGGTTACACAGTACATGAATAACAGGGGGTAGGGTATAATGATTACACAGTACATGAATAACAGGGGTAGGGTATAATGATTACACAGTACATGAATAACAGGGGATTGGGTATAATGATTACACGGTACATGAATAACGGGGTAGGGTATAATGATTACACAGTACATGAATAACAGGGTAGGGTATAATGATTACACTGTACATGAATAACAGGGGGTAGGGTATAATGATTACACAGTACATGAATAACAGGGGGTGGGGTATAATGATTACACAGTACATGAATAACAGGGGGTGGGGTATAATGATTACACATTACATGAATAACAGGGGGTAGGGTATAATGGTTACACGGTACATGTATAACAGGGGGTAGGGTATAATGATTACACAGTACATGAATAACGGGGTAGGGTATAATGATTACACAGTACATGAATAACAGGGGGTGGGATATAATGATTACACAGTACATGAATAACGGGGTAGGGTATAATGATTACACAGTACATGAATAACAGGGGGTAGGGTTTAATGGTTACACAGTACATGAATAACAGGGGGTAGGGTATAATGGTTACACAGTACATGAATAACAGGGGGTAGGGTATAATGATTACACAGTACATGAATAACAGGGGTAGGGTATAATGGTTACAGAGTACATGAATAACAGGGTAGAGTATAATGATTACACAGTACATGAATAACAGGGTAGGGTATAATGATTACACAGTACATGAATAACAGGGGGTAGGGTATAATGATTACACAGTACATGAATAACAGGGGGTAGGGTTTAATGGTTACACAGTACATGAATAACAGGGGGTGGGGTATAATGATTACACTTTACATGAATAACGGGGTAGGGTATAATGATTACACAGTACATAAATAACAGGGTAGGGTATAATGATTACACAGTACATGAATAACAGGGGGTAGGGTATAATGATTACACAGTACATGAATAACAGGGGGTAGGGTATAATGATTACACAGTACATGTATAACAGGGGATAGGTTATAATGATTGCACAGTACATGAATAACGGGGTGAGGTATAACGGTTACACGGTACATGAATAATGGGGGGTAGGGTATAATGGTTACACAGTACATTGGGTGTACACAGGGATGTGAGGGTTAGTGGGCGTCTCAGCCTGTGACAGGTGCTGATATAATGTGCAGCCAGTTCTGAGCGGGTTTCATCTTCCCCAAGGAGGATCGCTATTTTTTGGTGCTCTTCTATAGTATTAAAGTTCTGGATAAGAGCAGTGAGTTTCTCTAGGAGGGCACTACTCATTTCAGCGTATTGTGTGCAGCACAGCAGGAAGTGTGTTTCATCATCTACCTCTCCTAGCTCACATCGCTGGCACAGTCTTATCTCCCGGGACTCCCAGTCCTGTCTGTGTCTGCCTGTGTCTCTCACACACCTCTCCTAGCTCACATCGCTGGCACAGTCTCACCTCCCGGGGCTTCCAGTTCTGTCTGTGTCTGCCTGTCTCTCACACACCTCTCCTAGCTCACATCGCTGGCACAGTCTCATCTCCCGGGACTCCCAGTCCTGTCTGTGTCTGCCTGTGTCTCTCACACACCTCTCCTAGCTCACATCGCTGGCACAGTCTCACCTCCCGGGGCTTCCAGTTCTGTCTGTGTCTGCCTGTCTCTCACACACCTCTCCTAGCTCACATCGCTGGCACAGTCTCACCTCCCTGGGCTTCCAGTTCTGCCTGTGTCTCTCACACACCTCTCCTAGCTCACATCGCTGGCACAGTCTCATCTCCCGGGGCTTCCAGTTCTGTCTGTGTCTGCCTGTGTCTCACACACCTCTCCTAGGTCACAGCACTGGCACAGTCTCATCTCCCGGGGCTTCCAGTTCTGCCTGTGTCTCACACACCTCTCCTAGCTCACATCGCTGGCACAGTCTCACCTCCCGGGGCTTCCAGTTCTGTCTGTGTCTGCCTGTGTCTCTCTCACACACACCTATCCTAGCTTACATCGCTGGCACAGTCTCACCTCCCGGGGCTTCCAGTTCTGCCTGTGTCTCTCACACACCTCTCCTAGCTCACATCGCTGGCACAGTCTCATCTCCCGGGGCTTCCAGTTCTGTCTGTGTCTGCCTGTGTCTCTCACACACCTCTCCTAGCTCACATCGCTGGCACAGTCTCATCTCCCGGGGCTGTCTCTGCCTGTGTCTCTGACACACCTCTCCTAATTCACATCGCTGGCACAATCTCATCTCCCGGGGCTTCCAGTTCTGTCTGTCTGCCTGTGTCTCTCACACACCTCTCCTAGCTCACATCGCTGGCACAGTCTCATCTCCCGGGGCTTCCAGTTCTGTCTGTGTCTGCCTGTGTCTCTCACACACCTCTCCTAGCTCACTTCGCTGGCACAGTCTCATCTCCCGGGGCTTCCACTTCTGTCTGTGTCTGCCTGTGTCTCTCACACACCTCTCCTAGCTCATATCGCTGGCACAGTCTCACCTCCCGGGGCTTCCAGTTCTGTCTGTGTCTGCCTGTGTCTCTCACACACCTCTCCTAGCTCACATCGCTGGCACAGTCTCATCTCCCGGGGCTTCCAGTTCTGTCTGTGTCTGCCTGTGTCTCACACACACCTCTCCTAGCTCACATCGCTGGCACAGTCTCACCTCCCGGGGCTTCCAGTTCTGTCTGTGTCTGCCTGTGTCTCTCACACACCTCTGCTAGCTCACATCGCTGGCACAGTCTCATCTCCTGGGGCTTCCAGTTCTGTCTGTGTCTGCCTGTGTGTCTCACACACACCTCTCCTAGCTCACATCACTGGCACAGTCTCATCTCCCGGGGGTTCCAGTTCTGTCTGTGTCTGCCTGTGTGTCTCACCACCTCTCCTAGCTCACATCGCTGGCACAGTCTCACCTCCCGGAGCTTCCAGTTCTGTCTGTGTCTGCCTGTGTCTCTCACACACACCTCTCCTAGCTCACATCGCTGGCACAGTCTCATCTCCCGGGGCTTCCAGTTCTGTCTGTGTCTGCCTGTGTGTCTCACACACCTCTCCTAGCTCACATCACTGGCACAGTCTCATCTCCCGGGGCTTCCAGTTCTGTCTGTGTCTGCCTGTGTGTCTCACCACCTCTCCTAGCTCACGTCGCTGGCACAGTCTCACCTCCCGGGGGCTTCCACTTCTGTCTGTGTCTGCCTGTGTCTCTCACACAGCTCTCCTAGCTCACATCGCTGGCACAGTCTCATCTCCTGGGGCATCCAGTTCTGTCTGTGTCTGCCTGTGTCTCTCACACACCTCTCCTAGCTCACAGCACTGGCACAGTCTCATCTCCCGGGGCTGTCTCTGCCTGTGTCTCTGACACACCTCTCCTAACTCACATCGCTGGCACAGTCTCATCTCCCGGGGCTTCCAGTTCTGTCTGTGTCTGCCTATATGTCTCACACACACCTCTCCTAGCTCACATCGCTGGCACAGTCTCATCTCCCGGGGCTTCCAGTTCTGTCTGTGTCTGCCTGTGTGTCTCACACACACCTCTCCTAGCTCACATCGCTGGCACAGTCTCACCTCCCGGGGCTTCCAGTTCTGTCTGTGTCTGCCTGTCTCTCACACACCTCTCCTAGCTCACATCGCTGGCACAGTCTCACCTCCCGGGGCTTCCAGTTCTGCCTGTGTCTGCCTGTGTCTCTCACACACCTCTCCTAGCTCACATCGCTGGCACAGTCTCATCTCCCGGGACTCCCAGTCTTGTCTGTGTCTGCCTGTGTCTCACACACCTCTCCTAGCTCACATCGCTGGCACAGTCTCTCCTCCCGGGGCTTCCAGTTCTGCCTGTGTCTGCCTGTGTCTCTCACACACCTCTCCTAGCTCACATCGCTGGCACAGTCTTATCTTCCGGGACTCCCAGTTTTGTCTGTGTCTGCCTGTGTCTCTCACACACCTCTCCTAGCTCACATCGCTGGCACAGTCTCACCTCCTGGGGCTTCCAGTTCTGTCTGTGTCTGCCTGTCTCTCACACACCTCTCCTAGCTCACATCACTGGCACAGTCTCACCTCCCGGGGCTCCCAGTTCTGCCTGTGTCTGCCTGTGTCTCTCACACACCTCTCCTAGCTCACATCGCTGGCACAGTCTCATCTCCCGGGGCTTCCAGTTCTGTCTGTGTCTGCCTGTGTCTCACACACCTCTCCTAGCTCACAGCACTGGCACAGTCTCATCTCCCGGGGCTTCCAGTTCTGCCTGTGTCTCACACACACCTCTCCTAGCTCACAGCACTGGCACAGTCTCATCTCCCAGGGCTTCCAGTTCTGCCTGTGTCTGCCTGTGTCTCTCACACAACTCTACTAGCTCACATCGCTGGCACAGTCTCATCTCCCGGGGCTTCCAGTTCTGCCTGTGTCTGCCTGTGTCTCACACACACCTCTCCTAGCTCACAGCACTGGCACAGTCTCACCTCCCGGGGTTTCCAGTTCTGTCTGTGTCTGCCTGTGTCTCACACACACCTCTCCTAGCTCACATCGCTGGCACAGTCTCACCTCCCGGGGCTTCCAGTTCTGTCTGTGTCTGCCTGTGTCTCTCACACACCTCTCCTAGCTCACATCAATGGCACAGTCTCATCTCCCGGGGCTTCCAGTTCTGTCTGTGTCTGCCTGTGTGTCTCACACACCTCTCCTAGCTCACATCACTGGCACAGTCTCATCTCCCGGGGCTTCCAGTTCTGTCTGTGTCTGCCTGTGTGTCTCACCACCACTCCTAGCTCACATCGCTGGCAGTCTCATCTCCCGGGGCTTCCAGTTCTGTCTGTGTCTGCCTGTGTATCTCACACACACCTCTCCTAGCACACATCGCTGGCACAGTCTCACCTCCCGGGGCTTCCAGTTCTGTCCGTGTCTGCCTGTGTCTCACACACACCTCTCCTAGCTCACATCGCTGGCACAGTCTCATCTCCCGGGGCTTCCAATTCTGTCTGTGTCTGCCTGTGTCTCACACACCTCTCCTAGCTCACATCGCTGGCACAGTCTCATCTCCCGGGGCTTCCAGTTCTGTCTGTGTCTGCCTGTGTCTCTCACACACCTCTCCTAGCTCACATCGCTGGCACAGTCTCACCTCCCGGGGCTTCCAGTTCTGTCTGTGTCTGCCTGTTTCTTTTTCCAGGCTGTGGGCGCTCATTCTGGACTGGCCCAAGGTCTGTCTCTGCTTTGGGTCTTTTACCTTCAGTAGATAGGGGGCCAGAGTGTAATCTCCCTGTAGGCTGTAGTAGGTCTCCAGCTCCTGTGAGCGCTGGATGTCATTTTCCCACATAGTCACATATTGTTCCTTCATTTCGCTGGCGGTTGAGTTTATTTGTTTTTTCGGCAGGCTGTTGATCTGTGTGGGGTTTTGTTCTTGGAGCGAGAGGACAAGTTGTTTGATGGCACAGGGGTTTAGTGAGGAGGTCCTGGCTTCTCATTGTTTCTCAACCAAGGTGTCGTGGAGCTGGGGGGGGAAGACTCAGAGTGCACGTCCTGTGCTGCCTGGAGACGTAGAGGCTGGATCCGCCGCCCAGCACAGAGGAGAAAGAGGAGCCTCTTCATCTCCAGACGGCGCAGGAGGCGCCCCGCTGAGCAGCTGACATGTTTGAGGCAAGTGGGTAGGTGGAGGGGAGAAGTGAGGGCTTTGTGTGTGCCCATTACCTCCCTATACCCTGCGCCCCAGGCCCATTACCTCCCTATACCCTGCGCCCCAGGCCCATTACCTCCCTATACCCTGCTGCCCAGGCCCATTACCTCCTATACCCTGCCCCCCAGGCCCATTACCTCCCTATACCCTGCCCCCCAGGCCCATTACCTCCTATACCCTGCCCCCCCAGGCCCATTACCTCCCTATACCCTGCCCCCCAGGCCCATTACCTCCTATACCCTGCCCCCCAGGCCCATTACCTCCCTATACCCTGTGAGTGAGGAGGGGGTGAGTGTGTATGCGTGTGAGCGAGGAGGGGGGAGTGTGTATGTGTGTGAGCGGGGAGGGGGTGAGTGTGTATGCGTGTGAGCGGGGAGGGGGTGAGTGTGTATGCGTGTGAGTGGGGAGGGGGTGAGTGTGTATGTGTGTGAGCGAGAAGGGGGTGAGTGTGTATACGTGTGAGTGAGGAGGGGGTGAGTGTGTATGCGTGTGAGCGAGGAGGGGGTGATTGTGTATGTGTGTGAGCGAGGAGGGGGTGAGTGTGTATGTGTGTGAGCGAGGAGGGGGTGAGTGTGTATGTGTGTGAGCGGAGAGGGGGTGAGTGTGTATGCGTGTGAGCGAGGAGGGGGTGAGTGTGTATGCGTGTGAGCGAGGAGGGGGTGAGTGTGTATGTGTGTGAGCGAGGAGGGTGTGCGTGTGTATGCGTGTGAGCGGGGAGGAGGTGAGTGTGTATGCGTATGCGTGTGAGCGAGGAGGGGGTGAGTGTGTATGCGTGTGAGCGAGGAGGGGGTGAGTGTGTATGCATGTGAGTGAGTAGGGGGTGAGTGTGTATGCGTGTGGGCTAGGAGGGGTGAGTGTGTATGCGTGTAAGAGAGGAGGGAGTGAGTGTGTATGCGTGTGAGCGAGAAGGGGGTGAGCGTGTATGCGTGTGAGCGAGGAGGGGGTGAGTGTGTATGCGTGTGAGCGAGGAGGGGGTGAGTGTGTATGCATGTGAGTGAGTAGGGGGTGAGTGTGTATGCGTGTGGGCTAGGAGGGGTGAGTGTGTATGCGTGTAAGAGAGGAGGGAGTGAGTGTGTATGCGTGTAAGAGAGGAGGGAGTGAGTGTGTATGTGTGTGAGCGGGGAGGGGGTGAGTGTGTATGCGTGTGAGCGGGGAGGGGGTGAGTGTGTATGCATGTAAGAGAGGGGGGTGAGTGTGTATGCGTGTGAGCGGGGAGGTGGTGACTGTATATGCGTGTGAGCGAGGAGGGGGTGAGTGTGTATGCATGTGAGCGAGGAGGGGGTGAGTGTGTATGCGTGTGAGCAAGGAGGGGGTGAGTGTGTATGCGTGTGAGCGAGGAGGGGGTGAGTGTGTATGCACGTAAGAGAGGAGGTGGTGAGTGTGTATGCATGTGAGCGGGGAGGGGGTGAGTGTGTATGCGTGTGAGCGGGGAGGGGGTGAGTGTGTATGTGTGTGAGCGAGGAGGGGGTGAGTGTGTATGTGTGTGAGTGAGGAGGGGGTGAGTGTGTATGCATGTGAGCGGGGAGGAGGTGAGTGTGTATGCGTGTGAAAAGGAGGGGGTGAGTGTGTATGCGTGTGAGCGAGGAGGGGGTGTGTGTATGCGTGTAAGAGAGGAGGGGGTGAGTGTGTATGTGTGTGAGCGAGGAGGGGGTGAGTGTGTATGCGTGTGAGCGAGGAGGGGGTGAGTGTGTATGCGTGTGAGCGAGGAGGGGGTGAGTGTGTATTCGTGTGAGAGGAGGGTGTGAGTGTGTATGCGTGTGAGCGAGGAGGGTGTGAGTGTGTATGCGTGTGAGCGAGGAGGGGGTGAGTATGTATGCGTGTGAGTGGGGAGGAGGTGAGTGTGTATGCGTGTGAGTGAGGAGGGGGTGAGTGTGTATGCGTGTGAGCGAGGAGGGGGTGAGTGTGTATGTGTGTGAGCGAGGAGGGGGTGAGTGTGTATGCGTGTAAGAGGAGGAGGTGAGTGTGTATGCGTGTGAGTGGGGAGGAGGTGAGGGTGTATGCATGTGAGCGAGGAGGGGGTGAGTGTGTATGCGTGTGAGCGAGGAGGGGGTGAGTGTGTATTCGTGTGAGAGGAGGGTGTGAGTGTGTATGCGTGTGAGCGAGGAGGGGGTGAGTGTGTATGCGTGTGAGCGAGGAGGGGGTGAGTATGTATGCGTGTGAGTGGGGAGGAGGTGAGTGTGTATGCGTGTGAGTGAGGAGGGGGTGAGTATGTATGTGTGTGAGTGAGGAGGGGGTGAGTGTGTATGCATGTGAGCGGGGAGGAGGTGAGTGTGTATGCGTGTGAAAAGGAGGGGGTGAGTGTGTATGCGTGTGAGCGAGGAGGGGGTGTGTGTATGCGTGTAAGAGAGGAGGGGGTGAGTGTGTATGTGTGTGAGCGAGGAGGGGGTGAGTGTGTATGCGTGTGAGCGAGGAGGGGGTGAGTGTGTATGCGTGTGAGCGAGGAGGGGGTGAGTGTGTATTCGTGTGAGAGGAGGGTGTGAGTGTGTATGCGTGTGAGCGAGGAGGGGGTGAGTGTGTATGCGTGTGAGCGAGGAGGGGGTGAGTATGTATGCGTGTGAGTGGGGAGGAGGTGAGTGTGTATGCGTGTGAGTGAGGAGGGGGTGAGTGTGTATGCGTGTGAGCGAGGAGGGGGTGAGTGTGTATGCGTGTGAGCGGGGAGGGGGTGAGTGTGTATGCGTGTGAGCGGGGAGGGGATGAGTGTGTATGCGTGTGAGCGAGGAGGGGGTGAGTGTGTATGCGTGTGAGCGAGGAGGGTGTGAGTGTGTATGCGTGTGAGCGAGGAGGGGGTGAGTGTGTATGCGTGTGAGCGAGGAGGGGGTGAGTGTGTATGCATGTGAGCGAGGAGGGGGTGAGTGTGTATGCGTGTGAGTGGGGAGGAGGTGAGTGTGTATGCGTGTGAGCGAGGAGGGGGTGAATGTGTATGCGTGTGAGCGAGGAGGGGGTGAGTGTGTATGCGTGTGAGTGAGGAGGGGGTGAGTGTGTATGCGTGTGAGCGAGGAGGGGATGAGTGTGTATGTGTGTGAGCGAGGAGGGGGTGAGTGTGTATGCGTGTGAGCGAGGAGGGGGTGAGTGTGTATGCGTGTGAGCGAGGAGGGGGTGAGTGTGTATGCGTGTGAGCGAGGAGGGGGTGAGTGTGTATGCGTGTGAGTGGGGAGGAGGTGAGTGTGTATGCGTGTGAGCGAGGAGGGGGTGAGTGTGTATGCGTGTGAGCGAGGAGGGGGTGAGTGTGTATGCGTGTGAGCGAGGAGGGGGTGAGTGTGTATGCGTGTGAGCGAGGAGGGGGTGAGTGTGTATGCGTGTGAGCGAGGAGGGGGTGAGTGTGTATGCGTGTGAGCGAGGAGGGGGTGAGTGTGTATGCGTGTGAGCGAGGAGGGGGTGAGTGTGTATGCGTGTGAGCGAGGAGGGGGTGAGTGTGTATGCGTGTGAGCGAGGAGGGGGTGAGTGTGTATGCGTGTGAGCGAGGAGGGGGTGAGTGTGTATGCGTGTGAGCGAGGAGGGGGTGAGTGTGTATGCGTGTGAGCGAGGAGGAGGTGAGTGTGTATGCGTGTGAGCGAGGAGGGGGTGAGTATGTATGCGTGTGAGCGAGGAGGGGGTGAGTGTGTATGCGTGTGAGCGAGGAGGGGGTGAGTGTGTATGCGTGTGAGCGAGGAGGGGGTGAGTGTGTATGCGTGTGAGCGAGGAGGGGGTGAGTGTGTATGCGTGTGAGTGGGGAGGAGGTGAGTGTGTATGCGTGTGAGCGAGGAGGGGGTGAGTGTGTATGCGTGTGAGCGAGGAGGGGGTGAGTGTGTATGCGTGTGAGCGAGGAGGGGGTGAGTGTGTATGCGTGTGAGCGAGGAGGGGGTGAGTGTGTATGCGTGTGAGCAAGGAGGGGGTGAGTGTGTATGCGTGTGAGCGAGGAGGGGGTGAGTGTGTATGCGTGTGAGCGAGGAGGGGGTGAGTGTGTATGCGTGTGAGCGAGGAGGGGGTGAGTGTGTATGCGTGTGAGCGAGGAGGGGGTGAGTGTGTATGCGTGTGAGCGAGGAGGGGGTGAGTGTATATGCGTGTGAGCGAGGAGGGGGTGAGTGTGTATGCGTGTGAGCGAGGAGGGGGTGAGTGTGTATGCGTGTGAGCGAGGAGGGGGTGAGTGTGTATGCGTGTGAGCGAGGAGGGGGTGAGTGTGTATGCGTGTGAGCGAGGAGGGGGTGCCCTGGCACACACTGTAGGTTCTGCATGTTCGGTGCCCCAGGCGCCTTCCTGGCATTTCTGTGGTTCATTTTGCAATACCTCGCGGGACACAAGCACAGAATGGAAAACTTTTGGACTAAATGGATTTATTCCTTTATTTCCACATCCGTTTGATAGCAGTAAGTATTGAGAGGGAAGTTACTTGTTTATTATGATTCCTCCTCCTCCCAATAACGTGATTTAAAGCGGAAATCCTGACAATTCTTTTTATATTTCTCTTTTTTACATAATTCAAACTGGAAGTATCTTGGGAGCTGTGGGTCTCCGGAGATAAAAAGTAATGAATAAAAGAGACAAACAGCGACAAACAGCCAAGGCCCAGACAGGGGACAGGGGGATCATTACACAGATTTACTTTATTTCGTCTTTACTGAATTAAATTGCAGATAGGGAGACAAGCAAAGAGAAAGAAGATAAAGTAAGCAATATATGATGTGTGTGTATATATATACATATGCTTGTCTCCCTATATATATATATATATATATATATATATATACACACACACTTATAACCACTTCTCAATTTGCAGATATCTCCAAGGAAACTAGATGTTAAAATGTTTATTTTGTTTGTAAAAAAAAATCAATCCGCTGGATTTAACCCACGAAACATCTCACTAAACATAACTTTATTTTGTTGCTAAGTGAAATGCACCATTAACTCCTTCTGTGCTGATGGCGTGTATAGAAGAACCCTGGGTGCGGTGCAACCACACTCGCCCAGACATGGTGGCGTATGCCGTCTTCACTTTGTGCACTGACACTTTGGTGAACTAACGCTCACCTTGTCTCGCTATCGCTAACACTTCCTGTGACCTCACCCTGTCATTATATGACAGGTGCTTTGCACATTGCACCCGGGGGGGTCCCCTGGAGGGCCCGGGATACAGGGACCCAGGGGAACGTTTGATGTTTTCCGCGTTTGCCCCACACAGTCTGTGTTCGCGCGCCCCGGCTGTATCGAGGTGAATGTAATGATCCCACTGTTTAGGCAGCATTAAGTCCCAGCTGCTATGACCTAATCCAGGGGCGGGCAACTCCAGTGCACAAGGGCTACCAACAGGTCAGGTTTGCAGGATATCCCTGCTTCAGCACAGGTGGCTCAATCTGTGTATGTGCGCAGCACAGGTGGCACTGATTGAGCCACCTGTGCTGAAGCAGGGATAGCCTGAAAACCTGTCCTGTTGGTAGCCCTTGTGGACTGGAGTTGGCTATCGTTGTTCTATATAAAAATGTGGTTTTCCACTAAAACCTGCTCTTCGTAAGGGCCAATATGTCTACCATACATATATACTGTACATACATACATACTGTACGTACATACATACTGTACATACATACATACTATACATACTGTACATACATACATACTGTACATACATACGGTACATACATACATACATACTGTACATATATACTGTACATACAGTACATACATACTGTACATACATACTGTACATACATACACACATACATACATACATACTGTACATACATACATACATAGATACATACATACATACTGTACATACATACATACATACATACATACATACATACATACATACATACTGTACATACATACATAGATACTATACATACATACTGTACATACATACATACATACATACATACATACATACATACAAACATACAAACATACCCCTGACCTAATCTGGGACCTGCACATACAAATATAAATGTGAAAAAACAGAAAGGGAATCCCTGCTCTCCTCCCATTGGGCTAACAGTAAATGGGGAAATAAATATACATAGTGACACCTGAGCCTGTAAGACAAAGGAGACTTTTGGTTACATCCTTTGATCAAATAATGACAAGCCTGCTAACCAACGTCCAGGTAAGTCTCAGTAGCAGGTCCCTATGCTAAATGCATGCAAATGTTCTGTGAAATATACCCTGAAAGGGTTAATAAACAAAGTATAAGCTTATGTAACTTAGTGCAGTTAGAAACTGGTATATACCTGTGAAGATACTTACATGTGTGCAAGTAAAGTGAAAAGTGAATGTACATGGACCTTACTGGGAGATTATATACCTTGAAAAGGAGGGACTAACCTCCCACAAGCTGCTCAATAAGCAGTTACATATGGATTGGCTAATTACATTAATCACACCGCGCTTCTCCGTGTAAGGAGAAGTAACACGGAGTAAGTTTTACATACAAACATGTATATATTCACCGCACTTCTCCGTGTAAGGAGAAGTAACACGGAGTACGTTTTACATACAAATATATATATATTCACCGCGCTTCTCCATGTAAGGAGAAGTAACACGGAGTAAGTTTTACATACAAATATGTATATTCACCGCGCTTCTCCGTGTAAGGAGAAGTAACACGGAGTACGTTTTACATACAAACATGTATATTCACCGCGCTTCTCTGTAGGGAGAAGTAACACAGAGTATGTTTTACATACAAATATGTATATTCACCGCGCTTCTCCGTGTAAGGAGAAGTAACACGGAGTAAGTTTTACATACAAATATGTATATTCACCGCGCTTCTCCGTGTAAGGAGAAGTAACACGGAGTAAGTTTTACATACAAATATGTATATTCACCGCGCTTCTCCGTGTAAGGAGAAGTAACACGGAGTAAGTTTTACATACAAATATGTATATTCACCGCGCTTCTCCGTGTAAGGAGAAGTAACACGGAGTACGTTTTACATACAAACATGTATATTCACCGCGCTTCTCCGTGTAAGGAGAAGTAACACGGAGTACGTTTTCATACAAACATGTATATTCACCGCGCTTCTCCGTGTAAGGAGAAGTAACACGGAGTAAGTTTTACATACAAACATGTATATTCACCGCGCTTCTCCGTGTAAGGAGAAGTAACACGGAGTAAGTTTTACATACAAACATGTATATTCACCGCGCTTCTCCGTGTAAGGAGAAGTAACACGGAGTAAGTTTTACATACAAATATGTATATTCACCGCGCTTCTCCGTGTAAGGAGAAGTAACACGGAGTAAGTTTTACATACAAATATGTATATTCACCGCGCTTCTCCGTGTAAGGAGAAGTAACACGGAGTACGTTTTACATACAAACATGTATATTCACCGCGCTTCTCCGTGTAAGGAGAAGTAACACGGAGTACGTTTTACATACAAACATGTATATTCACCGCGCTTCTCCGTGTAAGGAGAAGTAACACGGAGTACGTTTTACATACAAACATGTATATTCACCGCGCTTCTCCGTGTAAGGAGAAGTAACACGGAGTACGTTTTACATACAAACATGTATATTCACCGCGCTTCTCCGTGTAAGGAGAAGTAACACGGAGTACGTTTTACATACAAACATGTATATTCACCGCGCTTCTCCGTGTAAGGAGAAGTAACACGGAGTATGTTTTACATACAAACATGTATATTCACCGCGCTTCTCCGTGTAAGGAGAAGTAACACGGAGTACGTTTTACATACAAACATGTATATTCACCGCGCTTCTCCGTGTAAGGAGAAGTAACACGGAGTATGTTTTACATACAAATATGTATATTCACCGCGCTTCTCCGTGTAAGGAGAAGTAACACGGAGTACGTTTTACATACAAACATGTATATTCACCGCGCTTCTCCGTGTAAGGAGAAGTAACACGGAGTATGTTTTACATACAAATATGTATATTCACCGCGCTTCTCCGTGTAAGGAGAAGTAACACGGAGTACGTTTTACATACAAACATGTATATTCACCGCGCTTCTCCGTGTAAGGAGAAGTAACACGGAGTACGTTTTACATACAAACATGTATATTCACCGCGCTTCTCCGTGTAAGGAGAAGTAACACGGAGTACGTTTTACATACAAACATGTATATTCACCGCGCTTCTCCGTGTAAGGAGAAGTAACACGGAGTAAGTTTTACATACAAACATGTATATTCACCGCGCTTCTACTTGTAAGGAGAAGTAACACGGAGTAAGTTTTACATACAAATATGTATATTCACCGCGCTTCTCCGTGTAAGGAGAAGTAACACGGAGTACGTTTTACATACAAACATGTATATTCACCGCGCTTCTCCGTGTAAGGAGAAGTAACACGGAGTACGTTTTACATACAAATATGTATATTCACCGCGCTTCTCCGTGTAAGGAGACGTAACACGGAGTAAGTTTTACATACAAACATGTATATTCACCGCGCTTCTCCGTGTAAGGAGACGTAACACGGAGTAAGTTTTACATACAAATATATATATTCACCGCGCTTCTCCGTGTAAGGAGAAGTAACACGGAGGAAGTTTTACATACAAATATATATATATTCACCGCGCTTCTCCGTGTAAGGAGAAATAACACGGAGTATGTTTTACATACAAATATAACAATATCATTTTACTCTCATTAGCGCGATATTCTGGAGGCGTTCATGCAGCCACCTCTGGGGCGGAACCGGAGGTGTGGTGCACACGCCAACCGCTGAGAGGAGGAAGAAGGGCTTTATTATCATCCAATTACAGGTGGGTAATGTGGGGCACAGGGAGGTTAAGGGATTATCCTAGGATCAAGTGAGACGACGGGGATTGTGGATGAGCCTGGAATTGAACCCAAAGTCCTAAAGAGCTTCGCCCCTAACTCCAAAGGTTCGTCGTCTTCTCAACCGAAGCGCAGCTCTGTCCCACTGACACCGCTTACAATACAGTGATTAATGGGTACAGGATTGCGACCTGTCCCGGATTACGGATTAACCCCTACCCTGCCCGTGTGGGCATGCGGTGCTTAGCGGGGCAGAGTAAGTGGCGATGCTGATTTAAGACTCCCATTATTTTGGGATTGTGAGATGCGTGAGAGGGGGACATCCTTACTAATAACTATGTTATATTGTTCATGTCTTTCAGCCCTATTGTACTGAGCTACAGAATGTGTTGGTGTCTTCTGAATATGAGATAATATCATAGAATTGATATTAAAAAATAATAACTGTAACAACTGTAACTATTAGAATGTAATTCACAATAATAGCCATTATAATTATTAATAATAATAATAATAATAATAATAATAATAATAATAATAATAATGAATGTTCCAACAAATACATGAAACAAATAAGAGAAAGCGCTTGGCAGTGCGGGGGTTTCAGGTCTCACCCAGCAGGGCAGCTGCTGCCAGGAGAGAAGAGGATTCACATCTGTGCCCATTAATTACCAGATGTCACCTACTGCCGGAGACGCGTCCAAGAGCTACACAATGCCCCGCGCTTTGTGAGCGGCCAGGTGCCCAGCGCCCAACTTACAGTGACACCTACAGCTCCCTACACAGCCCTGCAGCCCGAGTCCCTCTGCTGTGCGACCCCCTGCAGCCCGAGTCCCCCTGCTATGCGACTCTTTGCAGTGCGACCCCCTGCAGCCCTAGACCCCCTGCCGCCCTAGACCCCCTGCAGCCCGAGTCCCTCTGCTGTGCGACCCCCTGCCGCCCTAGACCCCCTGCCGCCCTAGACCCCCTGCAGCCCGATTCTCTGCTGTGCCACCCTCTGCACTGCGACCCTCTGCAACCCGATTCTCTGCTGTGCCACCCTCTGCACTGCGACCCCCTGCACTGCGACCCTCTGCACTGCGACCCTCTGCAACCCGATTCTCTGCTGTGCCACCCTCTGCACTGCGACCCCCTGCACTGCGACCCTCTGCACTGCGACCCTCTGCAACCCGATTCTCTGCTGTGCCACCCTCTGCACTGCGACCCTCTGCACTGCGACCCTCTGCAACCCGATTCTCTGCTGTGCCACCCTCTGCACTGCGACCCCCTGCACTGCGACCCTCTGCACTGCGACCCTCTGCTGTGCCACCCTCTGCACTGCGACCCTCTGCAACCCGATTCTCTGCTGTGCCATCCTCTGCACTGCGACCCTCTGCACTGCGACCCTCTGCACTGCGACCCTCTGCACTGCGACCCTCTGCTGTGCCACCCTCTGCACTGCGACCCTCTGCACTGCGACCCTCTGCAACCCGATTCTCTGCTGTGCCATCCTCTGCACTGCGACCCTCTGCACTGTGACCCTCTGCACTGTGACCCTCTGCACTGCGACCCTCTGCAACCCGATTCTCTGCTGTGCCACCCTCTGCACTGTGACCCTCTGCAACCCGATTCTCTGCTGTGCCATCCTCTGCACTGTGACCCTCTGCAACCCGATTCTCTGCTGTGCCATCCTCTGCACTGCGACTCTCTGCACTGCGACCCTCTGCAACCCGATTCTCTGCTGTGCCACCCTCTGCACTGCGACCCCCTGCACTGCGACCCTCTGCACTGCGACCCTCTGCAACCCGATTCTCTGCACTGCGACCCTCTGCTGTGCCACCCTCTGCACTGCGACCCTCTGTAACCCGATTCTCTGCTGTGCCATCCTCTGCACTGCGACCCTCTGCAACCCGATTCTCTGCTGTGCCACCCCCTGCACTGCCACCCTCTGCTGTGCCACCCTCTGCACTGCGACCCTCTGCACTGCGACCCTCTGCAGTGCGCCTGGGGAAATAGTCAGCACTAAGGCACTATAAGTATCAGTGCTCCCAATTCTCGCCACCTTTACCAGGGGCTGTTATTATATTGGGCGGTGGATGTTAAGGTGAAATCTCTTTTACTTTTGAATTAATTAATTTATCTATAAAATGTGTTACCAGGAAGTAATACATTGAGTTACGTCTCGTTTTCAGGTATGTCCTGGGCACAGGGTTAAGATGGTCGGTATCATGTTATTTTAGAGGAGCAGTTCATGAAATATCCTACTTTTTTTTTAAGAAATCAGTTCTGTAGTATTAGATAATACTTACTACCATTTGTTTATTTTTTAAATTCAATTCATAATGCCATTTTTAATGAGTTTTAATATACTGAGCATTCTTTGATTTCTATAACAGGCTTTAGCACACCTCCCCAGCAGTGCAAGATCTTTGTAACACTTTCCTGTTGTGATCATTTGTTGCCAATATTCCCAGCAGTTTGAGCTGCAAACTGTAACAATAGATAATGTTACCTTAGTAATATAAGAATACATTGTAGCTGCTGAGTTACGCTGACTAAAGGATTGATTTGAAACTGAAAGTCGGCCATTTAGTGAACCCTGGAAAGCAGGATTTTTCTGATCGATCACGAGGGAACGCACCAATCCACAGCTTGGGTAATTAGTTTTTAGTAAAGGTAATCAAAGGCTGCATATATTAAAACACAAATTATTATTATTATTATTTTAAGCTGCATGGTTTGCCTCTTTAAGGGATCTACAACACATTTAAGTTATCAGCACTTGTTTAACCTGTGAAGAACGGCAAAGGCACTATTTTTGAATTAAAATAAAGAAGTGTGGCCTGCGTTATGTTGCTATTGGGAGTAGCCTGATGCATTCCAAGGTAGCCAATTCCGGACATACTAACAGCCATGTTTTTTTTTTTTATCCCAGGCGATTCTCAGAAGTCTCTAAAAATAAATAACATGAGAATAATTGTCTAGTAATGGGAACTGCAGCACTAACAGCTGGAATCAGCTAAAATCCTTGTGTAGACTTACATACATACATCCCCATCTCTCGCTTAATGCAAAAACAAAAAAGTCATGTCCAGAGAGAAGTAACGTCTATGTAACATGAACGGCTATTTCATACTTCCATCAATGTGATTGGAAGTTGTGATTTTCCGCATCTATCCTAATGAAATTATCAAAGAAAGATATAGTCCAGCCCTGCTAATTCTATACACAGATACATTGTACTTTACCAAGTCCACGGTGGCGACAGAAAATAGCGAAAGTACAAAATGATCCTCTAGATCAGGCCTGCACAACTCCAGTCCTCGAGGGCCGCAAACAGGCCAGGGTTTCAGGATATCCCTACTTCAGCACAGCTGGCTCAATTAGTGGCTCAGTATGACTGAGCCACTAATTGAACCAGCTGTGCTGAAGTAGGGAAATCCTGAAAACCAGGCCTGTTTGCAGCCCTCGAGGACTGGAGTTGTGCAGGCCTGCTCTAGATCAAGGGGTGTCCAACTCCAGTCCTCAAGGGCCACCAACAGGTCAGGTTTTGAGGATATCCCTGCTTCAGCACAGGTGACTCAACCAGTCTTCGACTGAGCCACTGATTGAGCCACCTGTGCTGAAGCAGGGCTATCCTCAAAACCTGACCTGTTGGTGGCCCTTGAGGACTGGAGTTGGCCGCCCCGGTTCTGTCTACACAGAAAATGCAGAAATAAATCCAAAGAGAGTCAGAATCTAACTCCAAAGTAAAATGTCGCAAAAAAGTGGAATTAGGGTCCTCGTTTCCTTGTTGCAAGGAACGTTCGTCAGCTAAAGACAGTGAGTGTGATGCGGCTGTATCCTCAGGGGCGGATCTCCCATTAGGCCTGGGCCTAGGGCGGCAAAATTTGGGAGCAGCAAAAATGTCCGCCCCCATATACACTTGCTGCCCTATCGGGCCTACAGGGCCTGATGGGCAGACACAGCAGTGCCGGCCGCCTCCTTACTGCCGCCCTCCTCCTTTCGAATCACAGCGTCCAATGACGCCGTGGACGTCACCACCGTGACATCGCAGGGCATCTCGTTGTCACACCGTGTGACGTCACATTCGTGACGTCATTTGCCGCTGTGATTCAGGAGGAGAAGCAGAAAGGAGGCGGCAGCAAGGAGGCGGCAGCCCCCGGCAAGTGCCATGAGGTGGCAAATTTTCAAATCCGCCGCCGTTTATCCAGATATAGTACAGGTCAAAAGGTCACGCCAAGCAAGGGTGACAGTGTCCACTGATCGCCATAAATAGGGGATCCTGTGGCGAAAAACTGGAATACATATTATTCCCCCTCTTGTCCTCCAGATGTCTGGTAAAGATCTTATGGTTTTGCCGCCAGTAGAGGAGTGGCATTGAGCCGGTGACCTGCTTACCGACGCTGACACATAGTGGCACCTGAGCTGGCTCACCAGCTGTCCGCTCTTCTAGAGCCTGATTTCCCAATAGGACCATCAACCCCCAGCCTGGGACCCTCTGAATCTTAGGGGCCGCTGGCCACAGCAGGCCCAACAGCTTGTTGAACTAAACTTATCAGCGGCTGTGCCGTTTGGGGGTATTTTTTGGGTGGGGGGATGGGGAGTCTGGTTACCGGCTAGGGCCCCTACTTGGGTAAAATCGAGCTCCGCTCTCCTGGTCCTCCTTCTTCAGACTGGGAGAGGTTAAGTGAGGGGCACGGAGTGCTGTTAGGTCGGGTGAGAAGAGGGTGAGGAAACAACAGTACTGTAGGTTCTCAACGCATTGTACTTCATCATAGCACATAGGGAACCAGAATGAGGGGCAGGAGCGATGGTCCTGCTAGAAAACAAGGCTGGCAACCCTTTCCGGTACGCCAACGCAAGGCAAGCTTCATTTCCGGCAAACGGTTCGCGATCACTGTGCTCCTAGCACAGAGGTGGCCAACTCCCATCTTCAAGGGCCACCAATGGGTCGGCTTTTAAGGATGTCCCTGCTTCAGCACAGGTGGCTCAATCAGTGGCTCAGTCGAAGACAGAGCCTCTGATTGAGCCACCTGTGCTGAAGTAGGGACTGATTGAGCCACCTGTGCTGAAGCAGGGATGTCATTAAAACCTGACCTGTTGGTGGCCCTTGAAGACGGGTGTTGGCCACCCCTGTGCTAGAGATGTATCCCAGGTCAGTGGGAGAATGGTAAGCACACGTTTATACAATAGGTTCCCATCCTACACCCCTTGTATGTCAGTCAGGCACGCTGGGACATTGAGGATCTGGAGACTTATGAGGGCGATTAGCATCCAATTATTCTACTAAATGAGAGTCTTCTTCTCCCTTATGTTTGTAAGCCCCCCCCCCCCCCTGTCCCCTTCCCTCTTACAAGATTACTAGCAGGTTGGTATATGCTGGGCCCCACCCTGTGTTGCCATGGGGATTCTGACGTCACAGGACAGTATATAGGATAGGGAGAAGGTCCAAGAGAGGAGGTTCCTGGAGGATACGAGGAGAGGAGCCTCGGGGAGAGGAGATGGGGATAGACCCATAAAATAGAACAGCTCAGGCCCCCCTTTATTTATTATGTGGTCCATAGGGACAGCGCCCTTTAAGTTAGGATCCCAGAAGAAGGATGTGATGGTAGGGGGTAACCAGGCTCTCAAATAAAGGTTAAGCCCGTTTTTGGTTACCCCTGACCTGTGTATAAGGGTTCAAGAGAGTTAGCTCTTGGACCCAGTAGCATTGAATGCTTCAATTGTACTTTATTAAAAGTATTTTTTGTGTTTTTACCTTTCCGGGCATGCCAGCGAGCAGGGAGTGCTAGGGGATGAGTTTCCGGGCATGTCAGCGAGCAGGGAGTGCCAGCGAGCAGGGAGTGCCAGCGAGCAGGGATTGCTAGGGGATGAGTTTCCGGGCGTGTCAGCGAGCAGGGAGTGCCAGCGAGCAGGGAGTGCCAGCGAGCAGGGATTGCTAGGGGATGAGTTTCCGGGCGTGTCAGCGAGCAGGGAGTGCCAGCGAGCAGGGAGTGCCAGCGAGCAGGGATTGCCAGCGAGCAGGGATTGCTAGGGGATGAGTTTCCGGGCGTGTCAGCGAGCAGGGAGTGCCAGCGAGCAGGGATTGCTAGGGGATGAGTTTCCGGGCGTGTCAGCGAGCAGGGAGTGCCAGCGAGCAGGGAGTGCCAGCGAGCAGGGATTGCCAGCGAGCAGGGATTGCTAGGGGATGAGTTTCAAGGAGGATTTTATGGAGGAATTGTCAGAATGTGCCTAGGCAGTTGGGGTCCAGAGTTGTCTGTTCCCCATAAAATGTACCCGGGAATCATGCCTGATTCACGGATACATGTAGGCACATTGTCCCGGGCAATATCTCCCCTTGAAAACGCAAGTGCAACTCAACACTAGGGTACCCTGCTTCAGCATAGCCCAGAGAGGTGAATGGGGCACAGGGATGAATGTGTCCCTGTAGCTGAGGGGATCCCGAGGTTAAAGGGAGTACCCCAGCTAGTGCCCAGGTGACCCAGAACATGTATTGGGTTTGTGAGGTGCCCCAACCAGAGATAAGGTTGTGGGGGGTACTCTCAAAGTCCAGGAGATGGAATGCGCGGGGAATAAATGCTGATAGGAATAAAAGTACATCTTTCTATTCTATTCCCCATACAAAGAGGCTTAGGAATGTATTAAAACTATATTTTATTAATACTGTAAGGTACTGTATGTACTGTAATGAGCTGGGACTTTCGGAACCGATGTTCAAACAGACTGCCAGGGCTAACCCATAGGTGCCAGTAAGTCTGCTGGACCTCGTAGTTCAAAGTAGCCAGAGATGCCAAGGGTGTGAAAGCCATTTGGGCAGCAGGGAAGGGCTGAGTACCCAGGTCCGGAGAACAATGGCAGTCATACGGGCTGCCATTTGTCCTGCCAGACCTAGTGGAGCCTGACCCAGCGGGGGGCATTGAGATAGCCAGGGACGGAGGTGGCAAAATTGTGCATGTCCCTTGGCCATTTCATATTTCCTGCTGACCCGGCTTTCTATACCAGCTTGGCTCTGATTGGCTACTGGTAAAATCTCAAATCGAACGCAGCGGACACGGCTGGGATTTGATGCCAATTTCGGTTCCAGGGGATCGGTGGCAGCTCGCGGTGAAGAAAAGTCCAAGTTCTCAGAAGAGAAGGGAGCGGAGGCGTGTGGAACGTCACGCCGATTTGGGAACCCAGCTTATAAAAAAACTAAAAATAAGATAAGGTCAAATAAAAATCAAGCACAAGAAATAACGGATATTTCATATGAGTTACATGGAGACAAACCAAATGAACAAAGACAAATCAAAGAATTGGTATAAAGACCAAATATCAATGTCTTCATGCAGACCTTCTGGAGTTATAGTATCTAACCTATGTATCCAAAATGTCTGTAAATATCAACTAAAAAGATCACCGTCACATGTCTGAGACAGGTCTGCAACCTCATTTCTTGCCACCTTTTTCACCCACCATAACTTAAAATGTGTATGGAATATATGTATATATACTGTATATGTATTTGATTTATTGGTTGTTCATGGCTGTATTTATGTAGCGGCTGTAAAATATGGATCCTTTCTGCGAGGGAGGGTGGGTGCATGCATACATCTGATTACATCTGATCACATCTGATCACATCTAATCACATCTGATCACATCTGATCACATCTGATCACATCTGATCACAGTGAGAGAGAGAAAATGTGTTCTCACTACTTCAGTTTGACCCTAAATGGGACAGCACCTTTAACCCCTTACAGTGTGAGTGGCCGGCAGAGCATTGAATTGTGGCTGATGGTGCAGCTACCTTTGTAATAAGAACACCGCTTTTGAAGTGGGGATAACCTGGATTAAATCCCAATGTCAACTCTACGGGTGACATTGGGTAAAATACATGACCTCTCTGTGCCTCAGGCACATTAGATGGCAAGCTCTTTAGCCCAGGGACGCATTGTTCCTGCCACATTCTTTGTGCAGCGCTTTTGAAGAAAAATGATTACTGTACCGGCCCGAATATAGCCCGGCCTCGCACATAATACGACCCTAACGTTTGGAAGGTGCTCTACATGAAAAATAAAAGGTGTTGGGCTGTGTATATAATACGAGGACAGTTTTCGGAGGACGTTTTTAGGGGGAAAAGACGTAGGACTTTATTCAGGCCAATACAGTATTTTTAATGCAAATCTTATTCCCAGAAACATCATACAACACTGCCACCTGCTGGTGACTGCCGCCACCTGCACCCGCACTACGCGGTGACCGCTGATTACATCTCGGTGGGGGGTCCAGATTGGTGTTTTTAAACCTTCTATTTAAACGCTCCGCTCTGCTACCCCGTAACTGGCTGCGAGCTCCAAGAACATGCCCGCCAGGGCGGAGGAATTCATATTTGATCATTATTGATCATTATCACGCCTAATTAGCACACTTACGGCTGATCTTGCATCTAATTGTGATGCAGATATGTATATACAATGTCATTACAAAGCATCCCTTTGTGAGATAAATTCTTATCTGTGCTGCGGTGTCTCCAGCGAAGCTTTGTTCCTGCACGGCTCCGCAATGGTATAATACAGGGGTGGCCAACTGCAGTGCTCAAGGGCCACCAACAGGTCAGGTTTTCAGGATATCTCTGCTTCAGCACAGGTGGATCAATCAGGGGCTCAGTGATATACACAATGATATCCACAGACCTGCAGGTGTGTTACACACTGATAAACAATGATGCACACAGACCCATGTGTCACACAATGATGCACACAGACACGTGTGTTACACAATGATGCACACAGACCCATGTGTCACACAATGATGTACACAGACACGTGTGTTACACAATGATGCACACAGACACGTGTGTTACACAATGATGCACACAGACCCACGTGTCACACAATGATGCACACAGACACGTGTGTTACACAATGATGCACACAGACACGTGTGTTACACAATGATGCACACAGACCCACGTGTCACACAATGATGCACACAGACACGTGTGTTACACAATGATGCACACAGACACGTGTGTTACACAATGATGCACACAGACCCACGTGTCACACAATGATGCACACAGACACGTGTGTTACACAATGATGCACACAGACACGTGTGTTACACAATGATGCACACAGACCCGCATGTGAGTTACACTGATATACACTGATGCACACAGACACACATGATATACACAGACATGTGTGTTACACACTGATACACACAATGCTGCACACAGACCCACACATGCTGTTACACACTGAAATACACAGACACATGTGTGTTAAACACTGATATACACAATGATGTACACAGACACACGTGTGTTACACGCTGATATACACAATGATGTACACAGACACACGTGTGTTACACACTGATATACACAATGATGTACACAGACACACACTGCTGGCCCGGGGTTTTCGCTTGAATACCTGCTGTATCCCAGGCATATGAAGCTGCTCTTATCTCCCAGCATTGGAGACATTAGCGCAGCCATATCCGGCAGCTAAAAATACCATAATTACCCAAATACAGTCTGACAACTGACCCCATGGTGACTATTTAATGGTGCGAGTGTCAGCAGCGACTCCTCCATTGGCAAAAGAGACAGCCGCGTCGGACCGACCCCACCGGTGGAGAGTCCCACACAGGCTCCCGTGCGTCTGGCTGAGTCTGCCAGGGACCCCCCCGCGCCTCCCATCACATGAGACATGGGACCTTCTCTCTCAGCAGCTTTACACCCCCCCCCCAACCCTCATAAACATACAAAAAGCTGCAAAACATTGGGGATAGAGCCCCCCCCGTCCAACTATGCCTCGGACCCCGCAAAACCTACAGCCGCCTCAGGTGTCCGTGAATTTGTGTGCCCCGTGGGGGAGAAAATGATAGCATATTGAATATGGCCCAGAGAGAGGAGCGATTTCACCAGCAGTAGAAACCAGAGCGGGGGTACAGAAAATCAGCACCTTAACCACTACACCAGGGGTAGCCAACTCCAGTCCTCAAGGGCCACCAACAGGTCCCATTTTCAGGATATCCCTGCTTCAGTTTGGAAACGCTCAGTAGCACACCTTTTTGTCACAAATATACAGTATATGCTGTGCATATGATGCGTGGGGATTGGGGTTTGGGGTTTCTGGAGCTTGCTGGGGATGTGTGTTTATTCATTTTGGTTTTCAGCTGGCATCAGTAATTTGGAGGTGGGTGGCCCCTCCTGCCAGGGTTTAAGCTCGCCCCACTTTCCAAATAGCAGTTTGTTCTCATGGTCCTGTATATGACAGACCCAATGGGGTCATTCTCCCTCCAGCAGAGGGACATGAGGATTTTATCAGGCAGTGTTAGGACCTGCATACTGGTCACGCCGTGACGTGGCTGCATACTGGTCATGCCGTGACGTGGCTGCATACTGGTCATGCCGTGACGTGGCTGCATACTGGTCACGCCGTGACGTGGCTGCATACTGGTCACGCCGTGACGTGGCTGCATACTGGTCATGCCGTGACGTGGCTGCATACTGGTCATGCCTTGAGGTTGGCTGCATACTGGTCATGCCTTGAGGTTGGCTGCATACTGGTCATGCCGTGACGTGGCTGCATACTGGTCATGCCGTGACGTGGCTGCATACTGGTCATGCCTTGAGGTTGGCTGCATACTGGTCATGCCGTGACGTGGCTGCATACTGGTCATGCCTTGAGGTTGGCTGCATACTGGTCATGCCGTGACGTGGCTGCATACTGGTCATGCCGTGACGTGGCTGCATACTGGTCATGCCGTGACGTGGCTGCATACTGGTCATGCCGTGACGTGGCTGCATACTGGTCATGCCGTGACGTGGCTGCATACTGGTCATGCCGTGACGTGGCTGCATGCTGGTCATGCCGTGACGTGGCTGCATACTGGTCATGCCGTGACGTGGCTGCATACTGGTCATGCCGTGACGTGGCTGCATACTGGTCATGCCGTGACGTGGCTGCATACTGGTCATGCCGTGACGTGGCTGCATACTGGTCATGCCGTGACGTGGCTGCATACTGGTCATGCCGTGACGTGGCTGCATACTGGTCATGCCGTGACGTGGCTGCATACTGGTCATGCCGTGACGTGGCTGCATACTGGTCATGCCGTGACGTGGCTGCATAATGGTCATGCCGTGACGTGGCTGCATACTGGTCATGCCGTGACGTGGCTGCATACTGGTCATGCCGTGACATGGCTGCATACTGGTCATGCCGTGACGTGGCTGCATACTGGTCATGCCGTGACGTGGCTGCATACTGGTCATGCCGTGACGTGGCTGCATACTGGTCATGCCGTGGCGTGGCTGCATGCTGGTCATGCCGTGACATGGCTGCATACTGGTCATGCCGTGACGTGGCTGGATACTGGTCATGCCGTGACGTGGCTGCATACTGGTCATGCCGTGACGTGGCTGCATACTGGTCATGCCGTGACGTGGCTGCATACTGGTCATGCCGTGACGTGGCTGCATACTGGTCATGCCGTGACGTGGCTGCATACTGGTCATGCCGTGACGTGGCTGCATACTGGTCATGCCGTGACGTGGCTGCATACTGGTCATGCCGTGACGTGGCTGCATACTGGTCATGCCGTGACGTGGCTGCATACTGGTCATGCCTTGAGGTTGGCTGCATACTGGTCATGCCTTGAGGTTGGCTGCATACTGGTCATGCCTTGAGGTTGGCTGCATACTGGTCATGCCGTGACGTGGCTGCATACTGGTCATGCCGTGACGTGGCTGCATACTGGTCATGCCTTGAGGTTGGCTGCATACTGGTCATGCCGTGACGTGGCTGCATACTGGTCATGCCGTGACGTGGCTGCATACTGGTCATGCCTTGAGGTTGGCTGCATACTGGTCATGCCGTGACGTGGCTGCATACTGGTCATGCCGTGACGTGGCTGCATACTGGTCATGCCGTGACGTGGCTGCATACTGGTCATGCCGTGACGTGGCTGCATACTGGTCATGCCGTGACGTGGCTGCATACTGGTCATGCCGTGACGTGGCTGCATACTGGTCATGCCGTGACGTGGCTGCATACTGGTCATGCAGTGACGTGGCTGCATACTGGTCATGCCGTGACGTGGCTGCATACTGGTCATGCCGTGACGTGGCTGCATACTGGTCATGCCGTGACGTGGCTGCATACTGGTCATGCCGTGACGTGGCTGCATACTGGTCATGCCGTGACGTGGCTGCATACTGGTCATGCCTTGAGGTTGGCTGCATACTGGTCATGCCTTGAGGTTGGCTGCATACTGGTCATGCCTTGAGGTTGGCTGCATACTGGTCACGCCGTGACGTGGCTGCATACTGGTCATGCCGTGACGTGGCTGCATACTGGTCATGCCTTGAGGTTGGCTGCATACTGGTCATGCCGTGACGTGGCTGCATACTGGTCATGCCGTGACATGGCTGCATACTGGTCATGCCGTGACATGGCTGCATACTGGACATGCCTTGAGGTTGGCTGCATACTGGTCATGCCGTGACGTGGCTGCATACTGGTCATGCCGTGACGTGGCTGCATACTGGTCATGCCGTGACGTGGCTGCATACTGGTCATGCCGTGACGTGGCTGCATACTGGTCATGCCGTGACGTGGCTGCATACTGGTCATGCCTTGAGGTTGGCTGCATACTGGTCATGCCGTGACGTGGCTGCATACTGGTCATGCCGTGACGTGGCTGCATACTGGTCATGCCGTGACGTGGCTGCATACTGGTCATGCCGTGACGTGGCTGCATACTGGTCATGCCGTGACGTGGCTGCATACTGGTCATGCCGTGACGTGGCTGCATACTGGTCATGCCGTGACGTGGCTGCATACTGGTCATGCCGTGGCTGCATACTGGTCATGCCGTGACGTGGCTGCATACTGGTCATGCCTTGAGGTTCGCTGCAGGCTTATAACGCTTTGGCCAGAGGGTTTAACTAAATGGCCCTTACTCCTGAGCAGATTAGCACTGGATTATTGCCCTATGTGTTGTGTCACTGTGGAAGTACCACTGGGCATTTCTGTCATTTGTTGTATAACTTTGGCCACGCTCAGTAGCACTCCTTTTTGACACAAAAGTATATGCTGTATATATGACGTGTATATAGTGTATATGACGTGTATATGACGTGTATATGACGTGTATATGACGTGTATATGACGTGTATATGACGTGTATATGACGTGTATATGACGTGTATATGACGTGTATATACTGTATATATGACGTGGTCGGCTTTGGGGTTTCTTGAGCTTGCTGGGATTTCTGTGTTTGTTAACTCTGCTTCAGCACAGGTGGCTCAATCACTGGCTCAGTCAATGACCGAGCCACTGATTGAGCCACCTGTGCTGAAGCAGGGACTGATTGAGCCACCTGTGCTGCAGCAGGGATATCCTGAAAGTCCTGGAGCCGGTTACCCCATTTGTTCTGCCTCTAACAACAGTTGTAGCCGCACATTGGCACCATACACCCGTCTTTACATGGCCTCGTTCAAGTCCAAACTGCCGGACCATTTTACTGGGTCAGCATTCATACCGCCATCTCCGGGGTGCGTCCCCAACATTGGCAGTATGGTTTGAAAGGACGCAGAGGGATTTATCCGGGAGAACGCATGAACAAGTGGCTGCCGGGTTCCCTGTGGCACAGACATGGTTAATGGCAGCAAACTGCGCAGGGAGAAAATCGAGCTCAATAAACAGAAAATCAAACCGACCACAGGGGAAAACATTCAGTAACATATTAATTCTCCACAGCCATCTGTCTGAGGTTGGGAGGAATTGCTCTCCCTCTATCTCGCACACCCCCCCCCCCTCCTGCGCCATTTTACAATTCACCATTCGGTGGAAACTTTAATCAGCCTTTCTACGCTTTCTCGGGTGACACTTCATTTCGTTTTCTACATTGTACCGCTATGCCTTAGTCGTCATCTTTATAACCTGTTTCAAAGACGGCTCATCGTTCATATCACGGGCAATACGGGAAAGTTTTAGCCAATAACAATACCACGTTGTGAGCACATTCACACGTCTCAGACAGGTCTGCAGCGCTGCCCTGCCCCATTATCTGTTAGCATACAGTGCTTCCACTGCAGCAAGGGATTCTGGGAAAGGACATGCAAATGAGGCCACCTTTAAGTTATACAAGGAAAGTCATAGGACCTCTGTTGGTCCGGGGGGACGTGTAAATCGTCATCAATTTAAATGGATGATAAAAAGGAAACAAGTGATTTTTCTACAGCGTTTTACACGATAATTTCCTCTGTGGAGAACTCTTCTGCAAGAAACTATAACCTTCAGTTTTATACACTAACAAAATATATGCAGGGCCTTACAGTATAAACATACACACCAAACACAGACATCCCTGGGGCAAAGACTTCTCTTACTGTTGACTTTTTATTTGACACATTTATCTCCGTTTGGCATCATATTTCCAGGAACGCGTGTTGTATACAGTCTGTAAATAGCTGCATATTTGGTTGGCTATGTAGGAATACAAATACATACAGTGAAAATACTGCTACAATGACATAAACACTCAATAAACAGAGGACTCTGTCCCAGGGAGTTTACAAAGTGAATAAATACGGTCTTAAATATTTCAGAAAGGAATTTATAGCAGCAGCCCACGCTGAGCGGAATTTGTATCTTGCATTTTGCTTTCTTCGCTTACTTTAAGAGACGTCCTCCTGCCTTTCCCAACTCTGATCTCTTCATTAAACATCCGAAGCTCCGTTCGGGAGATATAAGCGTCTGAAATATTTAGTGTCTGGGAGGTTAAAATGGAGCTCTCCCCCGGAGCCCAGCGCCGGCAACGTTAAATCCCCACGCTAACCTTAATGGAAGCTAGGGAATACGAGAAGATGTGGCCATTGTAGGTCCTTATAGGGCAGTATTTAGCAGAGCTCTGCGGTGGCAAAGTCGCAGTTAATTGATATCACTCTCGAGGTACCAGAGAAGCCCGTGACTGCGCACGCGTACGCCCGGGAGGTTCTGCGCAATATTATGGCGCTGGTCAAGTTAATCTAACAATTACAGGGAGAGAGTTGGTGAGACTTTTCTACTCTGTGATGAAGTACAAAATAAAATAATTGTCTTCTCCTAGACCCCAGGTTATAAAAGTGTCCCTAGCGATGGGGTGCAGATAACCTCCAGAACACGCCAGAAGTCTGGATTCTCTCTTAGATCAAAGGATTGCTGGATATATCTCTCGCCTGGTCACGTTTATCTCCCTCCACACCCTCCAGGTCCTAATTGGTCCTAATTAATTACAACCGCTGGGTGTCCGATAGCGGAAGTTGGGCCCGACCTCAAGCAGGACCACCCCAGGGCAGGTCGTCCCCCCCCTGGGCCCTATTCCTTGGTGGAATATTAATTCTAGTGGTGGTAGTGTAATTGTGTAGTGAGGGTATTTGTGAGGGTGCGTGCTCACCTTTCTGCCCCACGAGGAGGTAATAGATAACATGGCGGCTCCTCCTAATTCCTTGGGCCTGTTTACCCCACAATTCACCGCAAATACAGACATCCCAGGAAGTAAATGCCCCCCCCCGCCCCCCATCCCATGGAGATTTGGGGAGCGGGGGGAGAAAGATCTACCGTATGCACCTTCCAGACGGACTAGGAGAATGCTCAAATCTTGGCCTAAATATCAGGGAGCTTGCTTAGTGACAAGGGAGATTTAGGATACAAAAGGTATGACAGGCATACGTATAGTATCTTATATAGCGCAGTCAGTGTACCCAGCGCTGCACATTGTAGGCACAAGCCCTTGCCCAGAAGAGCATACAATTTGTATCACCCAGTTAGATAAAGGAGCTTATCAGAGGTCCCAAGGACAGTTGACACCTACATTCGGACCATGTCAAAGGCAGTGACATTATCACTCAGTTACTCATTCCGCACTGTACATATACAGCATCTACACGAATGTTAACAGTGGCGATGCCTCTGGAATATTAATGTCCCCCCCCCCCCCCCCAACACCCGTCACTGCCCCCTCTCTCTCTCTCCTTATAATGATGTGAGGCTTTCCCTTTCGCAATAGAGAACAAGCTGTATAGAAGACATTAGACTTGGCTGTTTATCGTAACGAGGAGGCTGAGCTGGACATGTAGCCCAGTGGGGCCAATTACAGCTTTTACCATGAATCACACAGAGCAGTATCTCCGCTATACCACCCCCACACCTCCCCCTGCCACCTGCTGTACCACAGAACAACTTGGCAGCCATGCCCGGATCAATACTCTGGTGGGCAAATGAAGGCAGGAGCCTTGTGGCTCCCACTTGTTCCATTGGCTGGGAAGTGGCCCCTGCTCCAGTGTTGTCAAGGACACCGGCTGAGAATCCTTTCATGGGAAGAATAAAGGCTTTTCCTTAGCCGTGTACCCTCCTCGGTGCAAAGCAAGCATGCAGTAGCATTAACCCTCCATGGGGCTTAAGGCGCCAACGTATTCCATAACATAGCGCAGGCAGGTAACAGGCATTCAAGAGAGCAGTAACATGCAGCAGATCAGGGAGATCTAAGCTCATGTGTTTTGCAGGACAGAGAGACCACCCAGAGACCACCAAGGCTGTATGTGTACAAATCAATGCTCGGTGTGAATGAAGGTAACCGCACCGTTTTATTTGTGTCCGTCCTTTTCACCTCATTGTACAGCACAGCCTTATGAACACTGCTAATGATCAGCCCTAGAAAGGGAGGTGCCCTGCAGTCAGACACGAGTTCCCCTCCATTCCTGCTCTGCCGTCTCGCCTCATTGCTGTGCCAGGCCTAGAGGTGCATCTCTCACAAGAGCACACACTGAAGTACTCCGTATGCAAACCCTCGAAACCTCTTCCAACACAAATCATGTGTAACAGCTGTGAGAAGCATCACACAGGAGACGAGAGTCCCCAGCCACATCCAAAATTGCCTTTTACCTACCGATTAACCAGCAGAGCCATGAATCAAGCCTGACTCACCGAGGCCCAGCCTCTAACAGCTACTGGCTCATCACCTGCTACCTGCCATCTGCAATACACATTGTTCTCCCCATGCAACCAACCTCTTAATAAAGAGAAGCAAAAACCTCCGGATATTTGCAATGTGGCAGTTTTAGGCATTTGGTTGTTTTTTTTTTTGAGGGAGGATGTGTGTGTTGATATGTATGCAAGCATATGTGTGTCAATATGTATCTTAACATATATGTGCTGTGTGGATATGTATGCAAGCATGTATATGTAAGTGCAATCCCCCATTGATAACAGACCAAGTGCATATTTATAACAGTATTAATAATATTGTTATAATCACCAGTGAGTGCTGTCCACTATATATATATATATATATATATATATATATATATACACACACAGCAAGCATACGCTTACAGGGCACCATGTTATATGGTTTTGATGCAAAAGGTAGTGCTCGTTTGCATGTCATTTCCCAGAATGACTTGCTGCAGTGGAAGCACTGTGTGCGGAGTTATAATGGTGAAAGGCGGGGTTGCAGACCTAAGACATGGAAATGAACATACAGTAATATTTCCATTTGCTATATATGTTTTTAATAAATCAGTTTTTTTCTACTCTTGTGGAATTTTACAGGTTTGCCAAGACGACTTGATAGCAATACAAGGTCTTTTGGAGAGGGGTGGAGGTGGTATTGGGAACGAATACAAAAATACTAGCTGATATACCCGGCGTGGAAGGGCAGGGGGCATGGAGTGGATGGGGCGTGGAAGGGGCCAAGGGGCGTGGAAGGCAAAGGGCAGGGAGGGCAAAGGGCAGGGAGGGCAAAGGGCAGGGAAGGCCGGAGGAGCAGGGAGGGGCGCAAAGGGCAGGGGTGGCAAAGGGCAGAGAGGGGCGGGGCAAAGAGCAGGGAGGGACGGGCAAAGGGGAGGGACGGGCAAAGGGCAGGGAGGCCAAAGGGCAGGGAGGGGCAAAGTGCAGGGAGGGGCGGGGGGCCCAGAGGGCAGGGAGGGCAAAGGGCATTGGGAGGGAGGGCAAAGGGCATTGGGAAGGAGGGCAAGGGGGCAAAGGGCAGGGGGAGCAAAGGTCAGGGAGGGCAAAGGGCAGGGGGAGTCAGGGACGCGTTAAATAACCCATTCCCCTGCGTTTACTCATCTTGCACACGGCCGCCCTCCTCCTCCACCTCGGGCTCCTCAGCGGAGAGGCTGAAACGCTCCGGCGAGGAGGTGCTGTGTCTCTCGCGGGGAGAGGCGGAGACAGCCGGAGGAGAGGCCTGTGTGAGGGGAGAGCCGCCTGCTCTGTGTGTGTGTGGGGGGGGGGGAGCGCCGCTCAGTGCTCTGTGTGTGTGGGTGGTGAGCCGCTCAGTGCTGTGTGTGGGTGGGGTGAGTCCCCCACTGTGTCCTGGGCGCTCGCTCCGCTCCCCCGCTGACTGTAGCGGTGGGGGGGGGGGGGGGAGGGGGGGAGAGAGGGAGGAAAAAGTGCGGGAAACCGGGAGACCCGGGGAGAGGAGGTGCACGCGGGTCCCGATTAGCGCCGCGCAGTGTGTGTGTGTCTCGTCACTCCGCCTCAGGCCAATGAGAGGTGCGGGGGCGGGCGGCCGGCCAGCCCAAGGGACCAATGAGATTTCCCCTAGGGACACAGGAGATGCAGACAGGCATACAGTGCTGTCACAAATATATAATAAAAGATATATTATTTTTTTTTACTCCTAATGCCATTTTTTTTTAACATATTGATCATCCTTTGGTTGCTACAGCAAGCATTTTGATCTGCCCTTTCATAAACGTATCACAAACAGATCTGTTGCACTACGTAATATAAAGTTACATAGCAGCAGCATTTCAGCCTGCAGCAGTCAGAAAGCAGTCTTTTCGTTAGGCACACAATGAAAATTTTCAGATTAATCTACGTGTTATTATATTGCTCTGCATATTATACAATTTGTTAAAAATGCAAAAACATGCGTATTTTTCTAATCAGAGATATTACCCTTTATTAAGGAAGTTTACGCTTAGAGGCGCTGGCCTGACCCTGTCAACCATTCTGTCCTCCGCTCGCTAAAGCCACTTGTGCCGTTTGCTTAGCAACATTTCTTGCCTTTGCCACAGTGGCTACCAATGTGTTGCTGGCTCCTTAAATAATTAAAGGAAGACCCCATCGCTGATTGCCTACTTGCACCCCCATGTGGGGTGAACCTTTCCCGGCCAGCGAAGCCTGCACCATATTTCAGAATGCAGGGCATTTATAGCATGGGGACATCAGATGTAGTATTGGTCAGGGCATGAGGTTCTCTGCTGCAAAGGCGAGCTTTAACATTTAACAGTGAGAATCAGGTACACATCACCACCTAGTGTTTACAGGGGTGCGGACACAAGTTAATCCCCATGCCGTAGAAATGGGCAAAAGGAAGCTTTTATATTACAGGAATGCTACTATAGCCAGCCAACTACAGGGAACATGCTACGGATTTAAATCTCCTCCGCTCTTTGCGATGGTAGCAATATGACAAGGAACCAGCAGTGCAGCACAGGACTGCTGATTGCAGGCAAACTGTGAGTAGGAAGTGATTGAATGTATTGAGACACAGGTGAGCAGGCATCGATTTTTATACATTTTATTACACGCTCCTGGATCCAAATATCTTCAGCCAAGTCATCTCGGGATGCTCTAATCCTTCTGTGGAAAGGGAAAAACAAACATGGTAAGTTACGATTTAATGGTCTTCACCCTTTCAGTACTAAGGACCTGCTATGCAAAGCAAACTGACTCAGGTCCAGTTAGCACCGAATTGGTTACTTGCAGATTGTTGTTGAGATTTGATTTACTTGGGTATTAAATCAGGCTTCAAGCATGAAAAATCAGCCAGGCTGAAGCATGGGAAGCTGGGTAAGAGGGGGGGGGAGGGGGGTAAACGAGGAAGAGGAGGGCCCGAGCCAGTGCGATCTCATAGGAAGCTCAATCAGTGGATATATGTAGCGAAGCGAATACTAACTGGCCATGCATGATTACATAACATTTGCATTGCTTTTTGCTAAATGTTCTTTAAAAGCTTAATTACTTAGCAGGTGAAAGCAAACCTTGGCTGAGAGCAAACTGAAGCGGCGCAGTTTTGTGAGCACGCTGAACTGCATCTCCCCATAGCCGCAATTTGTAAACATTGCAAAATCATTCCCATGCAAACATGCGTCATAAGAAAGTTTTGCGGACATATATACCTGTGCCAACTACTCCCCAGCTCACTGAGAAAGTGGCAGGAAAACGAAGGGAACAAAAAAACAATTATTAACATTTATTCTAATATTTCAAACCATAAACAAGAATTCAAGGCACCGTCCCCCTAAATCAACCTCCATTTTTACTTTTTATCGATAGGTTTGGAGCGGGGTTCCTTTAGGGCCGATTCACGCCCAGCTTTAAACTCCCGTCACTTCACCGGTAAGCATCATGGAAACCAGCGGATCCAAAGACCTCAACGTGGCATTTGACTGTGGGAGCCCCGCTATAAAAGTTACGTGGGACTGCTCCTTTAAAGAAGCAGCTTCCACAGATTCATTTGCATGATGGTGTTGCACTGACAGACGGGGGGAGGGATAGCGTGTGTTCGGGCAGGATTCTCCTTATACCAGCAGTTTGGGGGTGTTAACACGGCCAGGCAGGAAGACGGGCTCCCGATGTCCTGGGTTGGTACACACAGTGAGGTTCATGGAAGGCCCATATTTAGACCGTTCTATATTGTCCCCAATGCCAATTACAAGGCCCAGATTTTACCTATAGCATATTTCCTGTTGCAAGTCGCCTGTGCAATCCATGCCGACAGCGGGTAAATGTTCAGTTAGCAAGCAAACGTCTCTTTGCTTTTATACGAGCAGCCAAATTATCTGACGTGTGAGCAATACGGTGTATTAAAAACGGCAGGACAACCATAAAAACTTTTTGGAATATTTATGAAATTTAAAGGCTTATAAACAAAAACAACTTACTTCACCAGTAGTAAATGTTTCTTCGTGTGTGAGTAGCGATATTCAATGTTTCCAGTAAAGTAGCTGCAGACTGCTACCTCCGCCCACCAAGTGATGTCACTGCCACTAGGTCAGAGGCGCACGCCTTACAGGCAGCGGATCAGTGCGGGGGCTGTGGGCAGGCGGCTCTGCAGCGACTTTAATATTCCCGACTGAACAGGAAGCATTAAATATCGCTAATAAAACACAAACGTTTGCGGCTGTTCATGTACATTTACAAGTGCCCGCGCGTGTGTATATATACAGGTTGAGCTGCCGCTTTATTTGGGAATAACAGAGGGAGGGGTTAAAAGCTTTAAAAAAAAAAACACAATAAAAATACTACAGGCCATATTAACCAAACGGTGTTAAGCCATAAAACACTTTACACCCATTCCCTTGAAAGCGCCATAGTGCATCTTGCAGTTTAGCACCGCTTGTGACCGTACCCAAATACATTATGGGGGAGCACAGACTGCGGAGCCCCCGGAAGTCTCAGTGACAGCACATTAGCTGGTGGCGACTAGCATAGACTTGTGACAATTGTGTACATCTTATGGATCAGTTTAGCAGTTATTTTTACGCACATCTAAATGATGTCATGTGCCCTTCCTAACCCCTCCTCTGTGGCTTCCGAGATACCCCCACTTTACTCTATGCAAGTACAACTCCAGAAAGCTTAACGGTGTCATCTAGATAGCTGGAGAATGCCTAGAACCTAAATAGGGCTACGGACAGATTATGGCACCAAGTCGTTTTGAAAACAGTCTCCAAACTAATCGGGGCACAAGTTAGGTTATCACAAATTAAGCCAGCTTTCAGGAGACCCCGGTGGGACTACTCAAATTGGAAACCAGTTAAGAGCTACATTGGTTTCAGGAGCGATTTGGTCAGACTGCGGTATTCCTGTATAAATTGGCATTTTTACACCACAGATTCAGTCCCTGCATTAGGTGCATCATATTTACTAGTGTTCTAGATCAGAGAATAAAGGAAAGGATATACAGATGCCAAACTAAATAATCTGATAAAGCAAAATGTACCTGCCCCCACTTACCCCAATCTGTACCCACCCCGTTCTAAAACAAGTGTCTAAAGTTCCCCAGAAGGAGAGCTTTTATATTACCGGTGCAAAAATCTATTTACCGGGCTACGGATAAAGCTGACAGACTAGAGCAGACACATGCAAATAAACTCGTTTGGAGGGGTGTGAGGAATGCACGATTTGTATGGTTGTCACACTCATGCCAAGTGTCTGTACCTGCAGGACACCTCATTTCTGATGGAAGATTCCAAGCGAGTGTGAAACAGAAAGGCAGAGGAGACGGTCAGATAATTACATGGGTGCAGAAAACAGTCAGGAAAACAATCCACACTAAAAACATGCCACTGCAGAGATGCTGCATTCATTTGCAATGGGTTGTTCAGCTTACCAGCAGCGAGAAGGTTAATTGAATTCATAGAGCAGCTTTGCCTCTTCCCGGCAATTGTTAACTTAAGTGGCCAAGTAAGAAGCACTTAAATATGGCTCAAATGAGGCAACGTCGAAATGCTACTGTGTACTACTCTCTGATGCAGGGGTGGGCAACTCCAGTCCTACCAACAGGTCAGGTTTTCAGGATATCCGAGCTTCAGCACAGGTGGCTCAGTCAAAGACTCACCTGTGCTGAAGCAGGGATATCCTGAAAACCTGACCGGTTGGTGGCCCTGGCCACCCCTGCACTAGTGGCTAAGACATAAAGGGACACGGCTGTTTGAAACAACCCATGCCCAAGCTTCCCAAACCTGGCACACGTGAGCTAAAGGACACGCGAGCTTTAGAAAAAAGGTCACAAGTTCACGCAGCGTGGCTCTTCAACCACGGGAAGACGCAACAAACCTTCATTCACCGTACTCCATTCTGGAAGCGAACAGCTGGGATGCAGATCATTAAAGAGACACGGGGGCCCTCTAATCATTATTGCTGGTGACCCCACTTGCCAACACGATGGGAACTCTAAAACAAGCACCCCAAACTAAGAGACACTATTGCTACATTTCTACTTGAGCCAGCTACCACAAACTGAATAAGTGTAAGCCGAAGATGTCTCCCAGCAGCCACAGCACGCAAAACTGTAGGTACTGAGGGGAGAACCTCAACGGGCATTAGTGGAGTACATCCGTTAGTCAAAAAGGAAGTACTATTTACATATAATTGATTCAGGTGTGACCAACTGCAGTCCTCAAGGGCCACCAACTGGTCGTTTTTAGGATATCCCTGCTTCAGCACAGGTGTCAGTCCTCGACTGCATCACCTGTGCTGAAGCAGGGATATCCTGAAAACCTGACCAGTTGGTGGCCCTTGAGGACTGGAGTTGGCCGCCTCTAACTTAAACGCTAAATGGCGCTGCTGCACAAACCTACGGCCTCAAATCTCTTACGAAGCACTAGCATGTGAGGTTTTGAACACGCCACCATAGCAGCAGCAGCATCATCCACCTCTTCTATGGACAACTCTAATGCCTGTAAAATGTACACAAGCCTTCTCAATGCTCCAATATCCCCATACCAGATGTAGAGAAGCCAACTACTTTACTACTGCTCATCTATACCAAGTTTAAAGACGCCGCGCGTTACCTTCTGAAATCCGACAGATGAGGATGGGAAAGACGAAGAAAGTTATTTTGCAGTAAAGAAGTTACAATGTAACACGATGACAAACCGCAGCGCCACCGCTCTTTTCAAGCGCTTACCTTTTTGCCGGCGCCCACGCTTGCTTTGCCTGTACCCCGGACTTTCTTCATTCTGTTCTTACGTTCTTTACGCTGTTTTCTGGATGTCTTTTTCTTCTCGTACAGGCCGTGCTGGTGAGGGGGGGGGGGGGGCGCAGAATAATAAGTTACTATATACAGGGGCACCACTTTTGTAACCTCACCTCCGAGTTAAATTCACGTATCCCCTGATAGTGGTCAATGGAATTAATTTCGGTCGAGAACAGGGCCCAGCAAATTCAAGCGGACCTCTGAAAATGGCCAGCCATGCCAATCCAGCACCTGAAGGGTTAAGACAGGGGTTTCGCAACTCCAATCGTCAAGACCCCACCAACAGGTCAGGTTTTAAGGATATCCCAACCTCAGCACGTGGCTCAATTAGAGGCTCAGTCTTCGACCTGAGCCACGTGTGCTGAAGCAGGGACTGATTGTGCCACCGGTGCTGAAGCAAGGATATCCTGAAAACCTGACCTGTTGGGGGTGTTGAGAACCCCTGCGTTGGCCATCACACGGAATATTCAGGGTACATCTGCATTGGGATATTCTGGAAACCCACCTAGTGTCCCATTTATTTCAACTTCCTGCAAACCCCCCGACCCCCCCATTCAACCAATTGAGGATCTCCGTACGTATATCAAATATTTTTGCACTTCAATACTACCGAACCCATCACGGCAGCTGAGAGGCCATCAACAAAATAAACTATTTATTCAGGTGCAAAAATGTAGTTGTATAAGTGTTTAAGTGCCGGAAAATTATAACACATAAGCCAAGGCACAGGATAAGAGGCCAGTGGTATATAGAGAGAGTAAATAAACCTGAAGTCCTGTAAAGGGACAATATAACCCTGAAGGGAGAGCAATGGGACTAAGCCCACCGCTCACAACCTCATTGGGATAGTCCCAGGACCACTGTTATAACACATGAAGTAATAGCAATATACTCACAAATATGCAAATGCCTGTCCTGTGCCCCTTGTTAGGCGCGCTGCGGATTCTAGGTAGAGATGTACAAAAATAGGAAATACAGCGCACAGCAAAGAGTGGGTCCAAAGATGATACAAAAATATTTCTTTATTGAGCCCATTAAAAATGGAGGTGTAGACAGACCACCTACTCCTTGATAAAGTGCAATGCGCTCGAAACGCGCAGGTCTGCTTATACCATCATTTTTAATGGACTCAAAGAAATTATTTGTTATATCTTTGGACCCACTCTCTTTGCTGTGCGCTGTATTTCCTATTTTTGTAAACGATTTATTCAGACTCATTTTAGACTGTCCCGCTTAAGCTTTAGGTCTCTATATTCTCACTCTACCCTACAAGGTAAGAAGGGGGCTATATAAAGTAATAATTACTCTGGCCAGTCTGTGCTTGGGCTCGTTCTTCTTTGCATAGTCCAGGGAATCGTAGATCATGCCAAAGCCTGTGGTTTTGCCGCCGCCGAAGTGAGTCCTGAAGCCGAACACGAAGATGACATCGGGGGTGGTCTTGTACATTTTTGCCAGCTTCTCCCTGATTTCCGTCTTGGGGACGGTGGCTTTTCCAGGATGAAGAACATCAATGACCTGCAAGAGAAAAAAAAAACACCCAGGTGGCGATTAACTTTTCCAGTACAGGTCCCCGGTCCAATTACAACTCCCTGCACTTAAACACAACAATTACTGGTCATGTCATTTAAAAGCTCCATGATGTTCCCCAGAAGAGGCTTCCAAGACACCGCCCCCTACTCCCCTCTTCTCAATATAAGCCAATCGCATCTGCTCTGATGTCAGCCATGCTTGAGCTTTCTTCACTGTAGCTAACATTTTACACCACTAACAGAGGAGAAACTAATTTAAATCCGCTCTACCAGCTTCTTTGTTTTTACCCATGACTTTTTTTGTAATTGAATTGCAACCGGGATTTAACCGACGCTAAACCTTATTTTTCCAGAGATACTTACCGGTAAAGGCAACTGTGTTTAAACGTCATCCAGGGAAAACAAAATGGCCACGAAACAGCCAACAGGAAGCTACATCTTGGTTTGCAGCTTCCTATTGGACAGCCATTTAAATCCCCATAGTAACACCGTTAATTGTCACCTGTATCAACTCCGGGAGATGCACCGGTAAAAATCCCATATATACAAAAAAAGGACAATTGTTTGAAACAGCGGAAGGATTGCTGCATTATAAACAATTTGGAGTTAAAAAGGGTAAATGGTGGTAACTATGAGCCTCCTGTATAAATTTCAGTCACAAAGAAAAACAGGTTAAACCGACGGTCACAAGAGAACCCCAAAGTACCCATCTCAAACATTTGAGAGAATTGTGTAACATTGAGATCAGAGCTGGGACTGGATTCTTACCATCTGCTTGCGCTGCAGAAGTCGATTTGTCATGAACTTTCTGGTTCTGATGGTCACTGTGTCATTCTGAGAATGAGAAGAGATAAGCCTGTATTACACCAAGGCTTGCAAACTGAGGCAAATTATACAATTCCAATCAAATTTATATAAAGCCATCTCCAAAATCCAGGGGGAATATCAGACTTTGGTGCTCTTAAAAGAATGATCCACATATCACAACCCTGTTATCCATTAATTAACCCAGTGTCACATTATTATGACATAATGCAAGGTGCTATGTCAGTGTTCCTATTAGTACTTTTGGTCTGAATGGGATTGTTCCCATTAAAACAACAAATGTATCATTTGTTATGATACAGTTATTAGTGATCAGTCTGTGACCCAGGACAGACCACATCGGTCCATTTTCATTTTACGTTATCGAGATAGATATATTTATATATAAATATATCTATCCCTGAAGGGATCTTCGCACCAGGATTTACAGGTGATGGTGTTTTTGAAGTGGCCATATTGGCTGCAACCAGCACAGTGTGTCGTAAGCTCTATATATCAGCTAGCCAACTATAAGGATGAAAAGATCATTAGCCTGACTGACCCACAAAGGACTCGGATAAGTAAATACTAAATTCACACTGTAGGTGCTTTTACCCCTATAGATTCATGCAAGGCATAAATATTTCGGATATGCTAATTTTTCTTTAAATGGACACTTTAAATGTTACACAACCAGGAACATTAAAATATATTGCACCCCAAATCAGTTTATACATTTTTACTGAAGATGGATTATAAATAAAAATAAACATAACATTGAGACAATCTACAACAGAGAGCAATATACAGGGGCTCGGAGTCGTCGTTTTTAATAGACTGGAAGAGCCACATTGACAGAGATAATACTCCACCTCTTACATCAGGGTCCCAGACATACCTGCTCTTATATTAGGGGTGCTCAACTCCAGTCCTCAAGACTCCCCTCCAACAGTTCAGCTTTTAAGGATATCCCTGTTTCAGCACAGGTGGCTCAATCAGTGGGATTGCGACATCTGTGCTGAAGCTGCTATGTAGTTAAAAACCTGACCTTGGTGACTCGGGCACCCCTGCTCGGGGGAGACCCACGTTCTCCTTTCAAAAGAATCAAATATAAAAACTGCTCAAGCCCTGGCAGCCTCTTTATTCTAGCTCTCCCCCCCCCCCCCCCCCCCCGGGGCCCAAGCTCTGTCCCAATTCTGTACCCCTCACCAGGTCCCAAGCTCTGCCCCCCCAATTACAGGTCCCAGCCTCTGCCCCCCCTTACAGGTCTCAATTCTGCCCCCCCCCCCTAGCTGTGTCCCAAACCCTCTTCAATTCTGTACACCTACATACCCTATACCGTCCCCAGATCTCCTCCCCCTATAAGAACCTCACCTTGTACACCCCTAAAACACCCCCATGCCTTAGCGTATACCCCCCCCCCCTCTCTCTCTCTCTCCCTGGTAACACATGCAGCTGTACAACAACGAGATCTTTAATAACGAATACAGGTGGGGGTGCAAGGCAAACACGTGACAGGAGGCCGAGGAGAGACTCACTACCAGCGTAGGCTTCCCCCGTGACTAGGCCGCGGCTCCCCCCCCCCCGGCGCTCGCTGTTCACTCTCCCATCGCTCTGCCCCGGGCCCCCCGCTCACAAATACCCCGGCCACCCGCCGCGGAGGGGTGCGAGGAAGGTTATAGGAGACTCCCGGAACCCTCCGAGGCGGGATGGCGCAGGGATTGAACGGATTGTAACCGGCGGCACTCACCATCTTGGCGGCTGTCTCGCGCAGGGACGTAGGAAAGGAAGAAGCAGCCGCGCTCAGCCAATCATATCGCGAGGAGTGTGCGGTGAGGGCGGGATTAACAGGTCCAATCAGAACGGCTGGAAAGTAAACAGTGAGTGTCAATCAAGGACAGACTCCTCCCATTGGGCTGATCCTAGAGATGCAATGGGGGTTACTGGGGCCGAGGAGGGATTGTAATGGGAGGGATTGTAATGGGAGGGATTGTAATGGGAGGGATTGTAATGGGAGGTACTGGGGCAGGGGAGGGACTGAAATGGGAGGTACTGGGGCAGGGGAGGGATTGTAATGGGAGGTACTGGGGCAGGGGAGGGACTGAAATGGGAGGTACTGGGGCAGGGGAGGGACTGAAATGGGAGGTACTGGGGCAGGGGAGGGATTGTAATGGGAGGTACTGGGGCAGGGGAGGGACTGAAATGGGAGGTACTGGGGCAGGGGAGGGACTGAAATGGGAGGTACTGGGTCAGGGGAGGGATTGTAATGGGAGGTACTGGGGCAGGGGAGGGATTGTAATGGGAGGTACTGGGCAGGGGAGGCATTGTAATGGGAGGTACTGGGGCAGGGGAGGGACTGAAATGGGAGGTACTGGGGCAGGGGAGGGATTGTAATGGCAGGTACTGGGGCAGGGGAGGAATTATTATGGGAGGTCATATTAATGGGAAAGTGCTGATTTTTCACCAGTTTTTATTTTATTTATTTATTTATAAAAATGTGTTACCAGGAAGTAATACATTGAGAGATACCTCTCGTTTTCAAGTATGTCCTGGGCACAGAGTTATAAAAAATACATGGTTACAATAAAAGAACAGGGTTATACAGTCACTTCAGACATTTCATGGACAGATAAAGTAGGAAAATTGGGTACAGGGGATAAAGGGCTTGTGAGTTTCAGATAGAAATAGAGCAGCTTTAACATCAACTAACATCAGCGAAGGGCAGCAAACGGCTCACGCCCTTTGGCTGCGCCAAAGGCTGTGCGCCTTTGGTGCAACGCAGATGTAAGCTGGAGTGGGAAATATTAATGGGAAAGTGCTGATTTTTCACCAGTGAGACTGCACTAAAGTTTATGAGATGCGGATGTTAAATATAAGTGAGACAAAACCCAAATCAGGGTACAGGTCCGATAGTTTCATGATGGGGGTGGTTGTGCAGGCACTGCTGGTGCTGATTTCATTAGAGGCACACAATATTAAACCTGTTATTTGTTCACAGCACAGCATGCCCACACTGCAGCACAACTTGCCCATACTGCAGCACATCATACCCACACTGCAGCAGCACAGCACAACTTGCCCACACTGCAGCAACACAGCACAACATGCCCACACTACAGCACAGCACAGCATGCCCACACTCCAGCACAACATGCCCACACTGCAGCCCAGCACACCATGCCCACACTGCAGCCCAGCACACCATGCCCACACTGCAGCCCAGTACACCATGCCCACAGTGCAGCCCAGCACAACATGCCCACACTGCAGCCCAGGATGCACACACTGCAGCACAACATACCCACACTGCATCACAACATACCCACACTCCAGCCCAGCATGCACACACTGCAGCACAGCACAACATGCCCACACTGCAGCCCAGCACAACATGCCCACACTGCAGCCCAGCACAACATACCCACACTGCAGCCCAGCACAACATACCCACACTGCAGCCCAGCACAACATGCCCACACTGCAATCCAGCATGCACACACTGCAGCACAACATGCCACCACTGCAGCACAGCATGCACACACTGCAGCACAACATGCCCACACTACAGCACAACGTGCCCACACTGCAGCCCATCACAACATGCCCACACTGCAGCACTACATACCCACACTGCAGCACAGCAAAACATGCCCACACTTCACATTGTCCCAGCTGCTGCAGTTTGGGGCCCTGCCTGCGTGTGGCGCTGTGCGAGCACAGACAGGTTCAGCTCTCTGATGCTCTTCCCGGACTCTCTGGCCACCAGCCAGGCTGCTCTATGGTTGTGGCGTCCCGGAAGTGGCAGATGCAGCATGGAAAGCTGAGGGCAGAGCTGGGCTCCTAGTGAAAGCTCACGTGTCGCGACTGGTTTGTGTCGCGACTGGTTTGTGTCGCGATAGGAGAAAGAGCAGCAAGATGAAGGAGCAATTCAGAGAGACGGATGTGGCAAAAAAGATGTGAGTGTGTGAGAGAGTAATAAAGAGACAGGCAGGTAACTAACTAGAGAGACACAAAGTGACAGGTGTGTGTAATATATGAGCAAGTGACAGGTTAATAAAGAGAGAGACATAGTGACAGGTAAGTGTGTGTAATATATTTGTGAGAGTGACAAGTATGTGTATATATATATTATATGTGCAGAATAAATGAGTTCTTCAGTATTAGGTGATACCTTTTTTATTGGACTAACAATTTATCACCTAATACTGAAGAACTCATTTATTCTGCACTATCGCAACTGGACTAACACGGTTATTTTCTGCTTTATATATATATATATATATATATATATATATATATATATATATATATACATACATACATACTAAAGGGACAAAGTGACAGATAAGTGTGTATAAGGAGGGAAAATATATAAAATAAAAAAGATAAAGTGATAGATAAACATGTGTATGTGTGGAGAGAGAAACAGGGAAATAGCGAGACAAATTGACAGGTAAAATATATATATTTATATATAATAGAGACGCAAAGACAGGTGTGTGTGTGTATATATATAATATGTATGTATATATACATATAAAAAGAAAAGAAGTGCCAGCTCCATAGCAGAATACTGTATACAAAGTAGAATCTTTATTACAGACTAGAGTTGCCAACAGGACATGCACTCACTTCAAATAGATTAAAAAACAACCTCATTGGAGACAATCTGTAAAGAGTTCAGAACCTCATGAGGGACAAATCAACTGATTAGTACACAATGGAACTGTGGTGGCTGCTGCTAAACAGATACTCATCTGTGGTGTAACATGCAGCTGCTTTGTCCAGGGGTCCCTTCCGTGTCTGGAGTGGTAATAGGGTTTCCAACGGGCTCTCACCCCGATCTGGCAGTAGTGGCTTCAGCCTAGTCCATGTAGCAAATGCAGATGTACCGCCTCAGGCTCACTGGTATACAGGCTAGCCAGCACGGAACGCCTCACCTAGCACAGCTCAGTACACGGAGGTAAACACTGCCCATGACACCGCACCCCAATTTCACACCAGTTAGTTGATAGTACTGATCATAATACCTAACAGTTCACAAATTGACCATACTGGAACCATATATGATAAATCAGTTTCATGGATAATTTGAGTCAGTAGGACATACTATAGACTACCAACTTGTTAAAATATAAAAAAGCTACAAACAACACTGAGTGTTAGAAACGATCAAAATAAAAAATGAATGATAAAAATAAGATTGGAATGAACGGAAACTGAATGATGGATTAACATAATGCAGCCCTACCTTAAGGGCTAGGAACCAAAACCAACAATACGAATGAATATATAAATAAAATGACCAAGATACATAAAGTGTAACTGCAAGGCCAGGTGATGGCTGAAATGATAGGAAGGGGTTCAAAGCAACATGAGACAACCATAAACAGTGTAATAGCAACAGAAGGCATGACACCAGACTAAACCAAAATGCTGGTGTCAATGCACTCATTGAGACCTTGGTGTGCCAATGTGCCCAAACGGTAAATCCAATAGGACTCACGAATTCATAAAGTTTTTAACCTGTCACCTCCTAATTTTGAGCTAGGTATAGCCTCAATGCCAGTAATCCTAAGGCTCACTGGGTCCCGAGAATGCATGGTGGAAAAATGACGTGGAACACTATGGGTTAACATCCCCCTAATGATCGCACGGCGATGCTCAAGAAACCTGAGACACAGTGAGCGTTTGGTCCGACCGACATATTGAATATTGCATGCACAAGACAGGACATAAACTACATGGGTAGTTAAGCAGTTGATGGAACGTTTGATAGGGTGTGAGGACCCATTAAAAGAGGATGAGAAGGACTGTGATAGAGGTGTTTACACATAAGACACCTGGACCTGCCACAGCTATGACTGCCAGTAGGTGCAGTCCTACAATTAGTGACAGGAACCAGATCCCTTAATCTGCTGGGAGCCAATACTTTTTTAATATTGGTGGCTTTATGAAAAGCAACCGGCACCTTGGGTGTTAAATGTTTTTTCAAATATGGATCACACATGACTACACTGCAGAGTCAATTAAGCACATCTAGAAATAAAATAACAAGTAAATAGATTGACGCGGTGAGAGTGAGAAATATTAAATAGATGACAAGAGGGTAAAGGGTAGGAAAATATAGGGGTAGAGGAGAGAGATAGAGGCGAAGGGGACAGGCTGAGAAACTGATAGGTCAATAGACGGAGAGGAAGGGCTAGGGAGAAAATGACAGACAGGTATATAGATGAAAAGAGAACAGAAAGATGGATGGACGTGGAGAGAGATTGGTGGATGGTGGTAGAGATGCTGATAAATATATCGGGTAGGAAAAAGCAACACAGGGCACTACGGATTTAATCATCTATTTATTGAGCCAAATAGCTAGGCTATTTATTAAGCGGCTATTTGGCTTAATAAATAGATGAGAAAATCCGTAGTGCACGGTGTTGCTTTTCTTACTATATTTAGTGAATTACTCACAGGCTGTCCCTGATCACAGGAGCAGCGGTAACTGTATCACTGATTTCATTTATGGTGTGCAGCAGGCATCATTATTTAGCAGTGATAAATATATAGGCCCATGTCCATTAAACGGTGCTAAGCGTTATCACGCCTCCGCTCTCATATGAATGGGAGTGCTAAAGCTTTGCATCCTTTTGTGGATCTGTGCCATAGTGAGAGAAACACACAGACAGATCTATACATTGTAAGCTCCTAAGGATTTATTTCTACTAGTGTTTTCTTTGGTGCAGTTTCCCCATGTTGTACTGTATTACCTGGCATTTTGTTTGTAATGCGCTGTGTACATGGGTGAGTGACAATATTAGCACCTGCAGAGACTGAGAGTGATACCCTGAGACTTGGGGAGGAAGAGAGACCTGCAACTTTTGAGGGAAATACATTTATTGCAGAGGTTGGGAGACAAAGATACTGGTAGTGCACCAAATATCTGTGTTTCTTACGAATCAGAATCAATGCTCAACTGCAAAGCTGTTTACAATTGTTGTTGTTCATAATAAATAAGTTATTATTTCATATAGCACATTTCTCCCAATGGGGCTCAAAGCGCGTCACAATTACAGTATAGTGCGCGGTACATAGGAATTTCTACAGACAGTCCCTGCCCTGTAGAGCTTACAATCTATTTTGGTGTCTGAGGCACAGGGAGATAATGACTTGCCCAAGGTCACAAGGAGCTGACACCGGGATTTGAACCAGGCCCCACTGCCTCGCACTGTCTCATTATTTCCAGTCAGTGTCTGCACTCACTGAGCCGCTCCTCCTAAACATTAGGACAAGTCACGCGGTGTGCAAATCTTGTAAAAAAAGACTATTATTATGACAGATTTCACATTCTGAGTCTCCTTAGCCAACCCATAGTATCATGGTACTCGTAAAAACTAAATACACTGAGATTAATGGGGCAGTTCCACTTGGAACATACATGTGAGTTGCAGTAAAGTACTCAACAAAGTGTCTTTGTACTTTTTTTTTAAACTTTGTAAAATTTATACATTTTAAGTTAAGGCGGGTGACCATAACTTAATGTATATGGTAAACCTAACCAAATTGCAAAGCCAGCAGTACAACCAACCTCACACTGATGAGACCCATTAAGTTTGAAACTTGTCTGTGAGTGGTTTGACTGGCTTTGCATCTAATCCCATGCTGTGCTTAAAAGCTGTGTGAACAGCAGGGCATTTGCTTATATGGGTTCCATGTAAATAGATTTCAGGCAAAAAGTGATACATTGTGTGCTCATTTGCATGTCATTTCCCAGAAGCCCTTGCTGCAGTGGAAGCACTGTATGCTAAGTGATAATGGTTGAAAGGCAGGGGTGCAGACCTGTCTAAGACATGTGAATGTGCTCAGAAGTGATATTTTATATATCACAAGAAGAGACACATGATTTGTGTGTGTATATATAATATATATATTTATTGTATGAGGAGACACATACATGGTGTGGGTGTGGGTGTGGGTGTGTGTGTGTGTGTGTGTGTGTGTGTGTGTGTGTGTGTGTGTGTGTGTGTGTGTGTGTGTGTGTGTGTGTGTGTGTGTGTGTGTGTCTATATAGGAAGGACACAAGATTGGGTTGTGCCTCCTATCAGGAAAGACATTGTTACCTCCTTTCTCGCTCTATATCCGTAGAAGCCACATCTGTTTCGGGGTGAAGTCGGCCGAGCAGATGCGCCAGCAGGCGCACATTCAGGTGGTCAGCAAAAGCCTGTACAGCCAGGATAATAACCACTCGCCCCTTGCGTTCGGGGTCCTGGATCACCGCATGGTAAGGAGCTCTGAGCAGCAGAACGCTGGATCATTTCTAACCTGCATTTGCCGTGTGAGCGGACCATTATAAAATAATACCGCGTGGAACCCTCACCCAGTGAGCTCACACTCTAGTTTTTGTTACACTGCCCCCTTGCTTTAGGTACGTAATCACAGAGCCATTCCACAGTTTTTAAACCACTAGATGGGGATCTTACTCAGTCCCTCAGATGTTGGATAGGACAAATCTTTTATTGCAGGGACACCTGTGTCTAATGTAAAGACTGGTAATCTATAAGGTACAAGAGAGTCATCTTTCAGAGACACCAGAACAAGCAGTCACGCTTTCAAATTGGAGTAGTAGGTGCAGGAAACGGCCTGCCAGCAGAAGTAGTAGGGTAAAGGACAGTCCATAAAATGAAAGCATGCTTAAGGCCTGGGACATAGTGCCCAAAACAGTGCGGAGGCGCGCTGTGGCTCAGGGAAAGCGGTGCTTTCCCTGGCCTTACACAGCGCGCCGTCGGGGGGGCGGGCCAGTGACGTCACGCAGCTGGTTCGCCCTCATTGGGCGAACCGCTCACGTGACCGGCCCGGCGAGCAGGAAAATCTCAAACCTCCGTCAGACACACGCTTCCCCAAGCGTGCGGACGCGTGCGCGAGCCCCTGCTAAAGCTGCTCTCATTGCGGCTGCAGGGGCTCAGTGCCGAGCAGCAGCACAGTTCAGCACATAAGCGCTAACAATGTCCGAGGCCTAAGATAAACACAAAGGAACTCTGAGGATCAGGAAGTACTGAGTAAAGGGCCCTCGATCCTGTATATCCTATGCTTTTGTAAGGGATAATGGGCAGTCTAGTTGCACAAAATGGTCTTTCGTTGCGGCGCAAAAAAAAAAATCTGATGTCTATTGTTCAGGCGGGGACATTGTTAACTCGCCTTGTAGTGACTGGTCATTTATAAAACATTAATTAATAAACACGCATGTATATTTTATATTAAGAAACAGATTGCAGAAAGCAAACCCAGTGAGTTTTTTTCGCCCCTCTTTGTTTCTGGCATGTCACCTCTCGGGCTTCAGGGCACCAGCGAGAAGGACCGTCCATGCCTGACCTGTGGGAAGAACCTGGCAGAATGTCTGGGGCACTACGGCTACCTAGACTTGGAGTTACCCTGCTTCCATGTGGGGTACTTCAAGGCCGTCATTGGAATCCTGCAGGTGAGAGACACGGTCAGACAGAGGTCACGCGCCAGTGTTAGTGGGTTATTCATTTCACTGCTAGAGGGGAAAGAAATGCAGATTAATGCTTATTTGGGACAAACCGAACCTACTAGGAATCCCATATACTGCAGGTTCTCTTATATTTGTAGCATCCCAAATGACCACACACAAATATAAGTGTGTGTGTGTATGTGTGTGTGTATATCTTATACTATATTAGTGAAAGCACTGTATGTTTGCCTGCCTGCATGCATGCCTGCCTGCTGGATGTCCGGTGTCCCTAGGGGAAATCTCATTGGTCCCTTGGGCCGCCCCCGCACACCTCTCATTGGCCTGAGGCGGAGTGACGGCCCAAAGGACACACAGGGACAAAAACACACACACAGGGATATACACACACACACACGGACACACACACACGGACACACGGACACACGGACACACACACACACAGACAGTAGGGGGGGGGTGTACATTAGCAGCATGTATAACCCGGGGGGGGGGGCCCTCACATACCCGCCGGAGCCTCCGCCTCTTCCTCCCCGAAATCAGCCTTCCCCCCCCCCCCCCCGGCGCCGCTACAGTCAGCGGAGGAGCGAGTGCCCGGGACACAGCGGGGGAGCGGCCACAACAAGCTGCCTCCCGCCTCAGTTCCACGTGGGAGCGGCCGGACGGGTGAGTGAGCGGCCTTCACCTCCCCTCACCCCCCTTCAAATCACCTCCCCCCCCTTCACCCACCCCTCACCTCACCCACCCCTCACCCCCCTTCAAATCACCTCCCCCCCCCCCCCGGCGCCGCTACAGTCAGCGGCGAGTGCCCGGGACACAGCGGGGGAGCGGCCACAACAAGCTGACTCCCGCCTCAGTTCCACGTGGGAGCGGCCGGACGGGTGAGTGAGCGGCCTTCACCTCCCCTCACCCCCCTTCAAATCACCTCCCCTCCACCCCCCCCCCCCCCCCGGCGCCGCTACAGTCAGCGGAGCGAGCGAGCGCCCGGGACACAGCGGGGGACCGGCCACAACAAGCTGCCTCCCGCCTCAGTTCCACGTGGGAGCGGCCGGACGGGTGAGGGAGCTGCCGAACGGGTGAGTGAGCGGCCGGACGGGTGAGGGAGCGGCCTTCACCTCCCCACACCCCCCTTCACCTCCCCACACCCCCCTTCACCTCCCCACACACCCCTTCACCTCCCCTCACCCCCCTTCACCTCCCCTCACCCCCCTTCATCTCACCTCCCCTCACCCACCCCTCACCTCCCCTCACTCCACTTCCCTTCCCTTCCACCTCCCTTCACCTCCCCTCCACCCCCCCTTCACCTCCCCTCCACCCCCCCCTTCACCTCCCCTCCACCCCCCCTTCACCTCCCCTCCACCTCCCCTCCACCCCCCTTCACCTCCCCTTCACCCCCCCCCACCTCCCCTTCACCCCCCCCGACCTCCCCTTCACCCCCCTTCACCTCCCCTTCACCCCCCTTCACCTCCCCTTCACCCCCCTTCACCTCCCCTTCACCCCCCCCCCCCACCTCCCCTTCACCCCCCCGACCTCCCCTTCACCCCCCCCACCTCCCCTTCACCCCCCCCCACCTCCCCTCCACCCCCCCCCCTTCACCTCCCCTCCACCCCCCCCTTCACCTCCCCTCCACCCCCCCCTTCACCTCCCCTTCACCCCCCCTCACCTCCCCTCCACCCCCCTTCACCTCCCCTCCACCCCCCCCCTTCACCTCCCCTCCACCCCCCCCCTTCACCTCCCCTCCACCCCCCCCCCCCCTTCACCTCCCCTCCACCCCCCCTTCACCTCCCCTCCACCCCCCCCCTTCACCTCCCCTCCACCCCCACCTTCACCCCCCCTTCACCTTCCCTTCACTCCCCCCTTACAACCTCTCACCACCTCCACCCCCCTTCCCACCTCCCCCACCCCCCTTCCCAACTCCCCACCACCTCCCCCCCCTTCCCACCACCTCCCCCCACCCCCCCCCTTCCCACCACCTCCCCCCCCCTTCCCACCACCTCCCCCGCACCCCCCCCCCTTCCCACCACCTCCCCCCCACCCCCCCCCTTCCCACCACCTCCCCCCCACCTCCCCTTCCCCCCCCCCCCCCTCCTTCCCACCACCCCCACCACCTCCCCCCCACCCCCCCCCCCTTCCCTGAGGCGGAGTCACGGGCCAAAGGACACACAGGGACACAGACACACACACACACACGTAGACACACACACACACACACAGACGTAGACACACACACACACGTATACACAAACACACACACGTAGACACAAACACACACACGTAGACACACACATACACACGTACACACACACGCACGTAGACACACGCACGTACACGTAGACACACACACATGTACACGTAGACACGCACACACACATGTACACGTAGACACGTACACACACACGTACACACACACACACACATGTACACGTAGACACGTACACACACACACATGTACACGTATACTCACACACATGTACACGTACACACACACATGGAGACATACACACACACACATGGAGACATACAAACACATACGTGGAGACATACACACACACACATGTACACATACACACACACACGTATACACTCACACACGTATACACACAGGTATACATACACATAATGTATACACACACACACATGTATACACACACATGTATACACACACACACATGTATACACACACACACACACACGTGTATACACACACGTGTATACACACACGTGTATACACACACACGTGTATACACACACACATGTGTATACACACACACACATGTGTATACACACACACACACGTGTACACACGTACACACACACATGTGTACACACACACACACACATGTGTACACACACACACACACATGTGTACACACACACATGTGTACACACACACATGTGTACACACACATGTGTACACACACATGTGTACACACACATGTGTATACACACACATGTGTATACACACACATGTATACACACACACATGTATACACACACACACACGTATACACACACACACACGTATACACACACACACGTGTATACACACACAAACATGTGTACACACACACACACACACACACACACACACTTATACACACACACACACATACAATGTATACACACAAACATGTATACACACACACAAACATGTATACACGTGTATACACACATGTGTATACACACACACGTATACACACACACAATATATACATACACACAATGTATACACACACACACGTGTATACACACACGTGTATACACACACACACATGTGTATACACACACACACGTGTATACACACACGTGTATACACACACACACGTGTATACACACACACACACGTGTATACACACACACGTGTATACACACACACACGTGTATACACACACACGTGTATACACATACACACACACGTGTATACACACACACACCCCAGCACCACCACATCAGCACACCGGTATCCCATGCCCCCCCAGCACACTGGCATTCTCGGCTCCCCACCATTCCCAGCCCCCATCAACACCATCAGCACCCACACATCGCCACCTTTGCACCTCCCCCATCGGCACACCCACATCCGCACCCCCACATCAGCACCAAACCCTCCCAAATCAGCACACCAATACAATCACCATCAGTACAGCCACAGCAGCACTACCACCGCACATGGGCCGCGTGGACCACTCCCCACCCAAATGCCACACCCACACCACAAACATCCCGGGCAACGCCGGGGCTCTCAGCTAGTATATGTATATATATAGAGAGAGAGAGACACAGAGAGAGAGAGACAGACAGACAGACAGAGACACACACACACTTAGTTAAGTATGGTGGGTAAAAAAGTGACAAAAACCCTCCACAATAGAGCATATAGCAAATGGAAATATTCCTGTATGCTCATTTGCATGTCTTAGACAGGTCTGCAACCCCGCCTTTCACCATTATCACCCAGCATACAGTGCTTCCACTGCAGCAAGGGATTCTGGGAAATGACATGCAAATGAGCACACAGTGCCACTTTTTGCTTCAAAACCATATAACATGGTCTCCTGTAAGCTTAAGCTTGCTGCATATCACAGCTTTGAGCACAGCCTGGGTAAGTTGCATAGCCAGTAACCCCCCCCCCCACACGCCGGAGCGCTCCCTGTGCTTATCCCTCCTCTCTCCCACGCCAGATGATCTGTAAGACCTGCTCCACCATCATGCTGTCTGCAGAGGAGAGGAAGCAGTTCCTGGATTTCCTGAAGAGGCCCAGCCTCCCCTACCTGCAGAAGAGAGGCCTGAAGAAGAAAATCTCAGACAAGTGCCGCAAGAAAACCATCTGTCTACACTGCGGGGCCTTCAATGGTGAGAGCCGGAGGGGAGGGTCACTGCTTCGTTCCTTGGCTGACATTTGAATGGTCACTTCTTCATTCCTGTGTGTGTGTGTGTAAATATGTATATGTAGCCCCCTTTCCCTATGCTTAAAGGAAAACCCACGGGCAACTACACGTGCTGCTGTACCTGTATGCTCACAGGAGGCCTGAGCCTCCGCTTCTGGGAGCCTGGGGTGAGATCTCTCCGTGCAGCACCTCCACCTATGAGGGATCCCAGTGTGGGCGGGATGACTCCTCACAGAACACAATACCCTCCGTAATAACAATATACACCACACAATATATATATATATAACGGATCTTTACTATACACAACACAGTAGAATAATAACATACACACCCTGGGGTAGCTAGCCCCAAATAACCCTGAGGTGCTTGTGCACCTGTATACCGGTGTCTAACACACTACCTCCCACAAATATGTGTCCCAGGGCAGCGCTACCCTCCCTTGGCCAGATGGTGCACGTTGGATACCTTCCTGGGTACTGCAGTACTCAGGTGCAGCTTGCTGATGTGTGTTTGAGCAGGTCCCACGCAGCGGGGCCTCCGACAGCAATGTCCCCTCTCGCCTAAAGGTCCCAGTCCTCCACGTGGTGTGAGCTCCAGCCGGAGTGTCTCGCACAAATGTCCCTACAGCTGCAAGCTGGTCCCAGGCCGCAGTTCGCCGCGTGGACGTCCGTTCGCCGCGTGGACGTCCGTCCACCGGTACAGCAGTGCAGTGACTGATATAAGGGGAAGAGTCCCTATCTGGGGCCTTCCCTACAACACTTAGCAGGTTGCGACTCAGGGCCTAGCTGAGGGCCTAAGGGACAAGGTCTGGCCTAATCCAGGTAGCTACTGCTCCCGGGACACTACCTTCCAGCTTGCCGCCTCCGTCAGCTCTGGTTCGCGGGGTCTCTGCCTACGGTAGATAACCTGCTCCTTCAGGCTGCTTCCAGCCCATTGGCTGGATCCGCCCACGTGATCTCCATCCCCCTGAGGATTCTGGGACTCGTGGTCCCGCTTCAATCTATGTGGAGCCAAATCCAAGATGGCCGCCGCGCTGACCACACTGCGCATGCGCGCCCCTCTCCAAGATGGCCGTCCCTGCCAACTCCCCAATCCCGTGGAACTCCGCCGAGCAGCTACCCCTCACCGGAGGTAAGGAGGGGGACTCTGCTACATATATATTTATAACTATAGAGAAAAGAGAGGAGAAAGCACACGCCTCATAGTGTAAAAATTACATTTAATGTTGGAAAAGGGGTAGGGAAGGGAAAAGGCTCACTCACATGGGTAGGATAAAATAAGGCAGTTGTGAATATATTATCACTGCCAACGATATGGATCCGCGGTGCTTGTCCTCGCAGGAAATGTACAGCAGTCCACTGGAACCAGTAGAAGCCTCACACTCCGGGGACTCTGTTTGTAGAGAGACTTTGTATCTCGCTGCTTTCAAATCTGCTCCGGCCTAATCGCGCTCTTACGTGATGACATGTCGTCGTTTGATGATTCCGACGCGTTTCGTCACTCGGGTGACTTTTTCAAACGTACCAGAAGTGCCTCCATTGAGATATATTGGACATTTAAGGGACTGTTTTTTTTTTGTTTTTATGTTGTGTGTTATTGTTTGTCCTTCACATATTACCACTATATAATTATCCCTTTCAATTAGACATTAATACACTATCATTGTTTGACAGATCAATTATTTTATATACATAATAATTTTTAGATTATAACTTATTTATTATATTTTTGTCACTATTCACCTTTTTTCATATTTATAACTATACATAGGTTTTGAAATATTTGTGCTTTGTGCGTATATTAAAATATATATGTACACACACACACACACACCCTAGTTGTATTATATACGTATGTATATTTTTATATGACTGTAGCCCCAGCAATGTACGCAGCTGGTTTAACACAATAGATAATACTAGAATATAGGGAATTATAACACAATAAGTGCATCAAACATAAAAACACATGATTGGAATTGGTACCCTTTGTCCGGAGAGCTTACAATCTAACTAGTATGTTGGGAGACTGAGACATTAGGAGTAAATGCAAGAGTCCAGGTTTATATATTTATACACATATGTTGATATGCAAATGTTTATAGTTTGAAAATGTGGCGTTATGTAAATAGTCTCGCCACTCGGCATCTAATCCAAGCCGCGCATTGGGGGGCGCTGCTGCTGTAACTGACTCGCGTGTGTCCCTGCAGGCTCGGTGAAGAAGTGCGGCCTGCTGAAGATCATCCACGAGAAGTACAAGTCAACCAAGAAGGTGGTGGACCCCGTGGTGTCCCACTTCCTGCAGTCCTTCGAGACGGCCATAGAGCACAACAAGGAGGTGGAGGCTCTGCTCGGGCGGGCACAGGTGAGTGCATCGCTGTCCCTCCACATGCTGACTGTTCCATGAGGCTGCAGCTGGTAACAGTGGCCCAGGTGGAAGAGGCCGAGTGTGTAGCTCACATCACTTGGTGACACAAGGGAGACATGAACCGTAGTTTGGTTCTCCCACAACCAGGAGGAACAGATGTATGTATTCTGTACTTCCTAACAAGGAGGGACAGTTCCACATGGAAGGACGTTATGGCCCATCAAGGCTAGACCTCCCAGTGCAGGAGGATTCATTGATACATAAGAGCCTGTAGTACACCCTGTCCATCCCTTCTGCAACATGGTAATGCAGTGAAATCGAGGGAAGCGATATATAGTCGCCATATCAGCTGCTACTGACGGGCGAGACGTGAATCTGTTAGACTCACAGCCGGGACACACACCCAGTCCCTTTCATGGCTGGATCTTGTAAGATAAGTGTGCAGGTTGGGTTAGTCAGGCCCCTATGGCTTACCAGTCTTGCAGGGTGACTGATGGCCCATTTAGTTTGCTTGTCCTACTACAGGGTAACACAGAAAAGCTACTTTGCTGCAGTTTCTTTTACATGGACCCATACACACTAAATGAGTGGAACACGTGGCTAATCCTGTCTTGAGACCTTAATTTGTTAGTTTATTATAAATCTGTTATCAAAAAGTGCTTGAAATTACAATATAGCCTGAAGTTCCACTTAAATTGTTAAATTGATGAATGTAGGATTCCATTTTCAATGAAAGGGTTGCTTTGCCCATTACAGCGGTTTGAGTCAATAAGGATGCTCTGTGTTATCCATTATAGAATGATGCAGCCATATGCTTGGCTGGACTCACATGTTTGATGGGCTACCAAGCTTGTAACAAAAAAAAAATATTGGTAAGAGTACACTCCTAGTACTCACTGTACCGGAACGGATAATGAGGGTACCATTTGCTTTCAGGTGTCTAATCCTGAACTAGATCCCATTTTGGAACAGATTTAATTGTAGAAAGGCAGCGTACAATCGTAAATTGAAGAAAAAAAGTGTCCTGATTGAGGTTTCCTATTCCTCCTACGCGTTTCACTCCCAGCTGAGACCGACACGCGTTTTTCCCTTCAATTTACGAGTACCCGCTGCTTTTCTATTTTCGAATCTCTACAAAGCTTGTCTCAATCCCTGCAGGAGAACCTGAACCCACTGGTGGTGCTGAATATCTTAAGACGGATCCCGGCAGAGGACATCCCACTGCTGCTCATGAACCCGGAGGCAGGGAAGCCCGGCGACCTCATCCTGACCAGGCTGCTGGTTCCCCCGCTCTGCATCCGCCCGTCCGTAGTGAGCGACCTCAAATCTGGGACCAACGAGGACGACCTTACCATGAAGCTGACCGAGATCATCTTCCTGAATGATGTCATAAAGAAGGTAAGCCTGACCATCCAGAGCGCCGCCCTTCTGTCTGTGTCTTGGGGCCCTGTGGGATTGGTCATTGGGCATATTTAAATATATCGGTTTAAGGGCAATTACCAAGATTATCACACTTAGAATTCTACTTTCGATCATCTGTTATTTATAGGTAATCGGGTTTCAATGATTTCTAAGCTAAGGGTTTTTTTGCCCCCAATGATGAAATTGTTTTCATATTTATAAGGGACGGGGTACAGAAGCCAAAAAATGGGAGAAAGTCCACAAAAAGAAAACAAGAGAATATCTAAGTGTAGATGTTTTAATAATGCTGGTGGGTGTGCAGAGCCTTGGCTCCTATAGAATGCTTACTCACCGTGCGATGAGTTATAAATGGCAGATCCAAAACGGTGGCAAACGTGCTGGTGTAAACTCGCTGGTAAAGTAGTCAGAAGAGATGCACAATTTGTACGAATTTTAAAAGCAAGATCACAACAATGACGACATCGCCATGGTGGGGCTGTTTTTCCTGAAGACAGGAAAATTGAGCTCAATACTCGCGATGAGTGCAGTGGTCACGCCCCCCCCCCCCCGGCGGTTGAGCCAATGAGGGCGAACCTGCCAGGTGATGTCATAGCCGCGCCCCCGTCACGACCTCCCTGTCTTTCCCCGTGCAGCTCTGCGCAGACCGGGGAACAGAGCTGCACTCGCGGGCAGGTGCGCATATAGCGCCGGGGCCGTAGCCTAATGTTTCTTGCAGAGACAGGTCTTGGGAAGAGAGGAAGCTGATCAGGATACAACTGTATTTATAGATCACTAACTCGGCCCCCTTTTTCCACGCGGTTCTCTGTAACAAAGAACTTTTAGCCACGTTAGCTTTTCAGACCAGGCCGGAAATGTGATCGCTAGGCCAACCTCCGACATCTGTTCTGCATTAAACCCTGGGTGCAATTCACCTCTTTTGGCTGCATATGAATTCTAAATCTTACAACATATTCACATTCAAATGTCTCGATATATGTTCTCATTCATACATTTTAATATAACAAACGGAATTCTAACAATCTGCGTCTCCAGAATTGGAGTAAACGGCACCAGATTTCTCACAGAAAATGAAACCTCTTACAAGTATTTGCCGTTCGGTGAACGTGGTGCACATTTCGGGGTTTTGCTGGGGTTTTTTGCTGCGCGTGTGCAGCGGTGAGACCTTGGCCTGATGCCTCTCTCTGTGTTTCCATTTGTAGCACAGGATTACAGGAGCCAAAACCCAGATGATCATGGAGGACTGGGACTTCCTACAGCTGCAGTGCGCCCTGTACATTAACAGCGAGCTCTCCGGCATCCCCATGAACATGGCCCCCAAGAAATGGACTCGCGGCTTCGTGCAGAGGCTGAAGGGGAAGCAGGGTGAGCGGCACAGACTAATCGTTCTGCACGTGACTCCTAGTGCTGAAGTCTCTGCAGTAATAAAACCTGTATTAGCTGTAATCATCCCGTTTCATTCGCTGGGCTGCTGGAGCTTCTACTTTGTAATCATTTTATTGTTTCCTGTTTTAAAACGTTTTTATTCGTTTTTGCCGGTTCGTTAATGGATTAAATACGTCATTTTACCATCTGGTGGTTCAGTGGACCTTCTCTGGGAAGCGACCCGTCCCTTCTATCTGTGTTTGTCACCATGAAACGAGAGGGACAAATTCATGGGCCCTAGTTCTTTTCTGTGTGTGTTTGTGTCACACTAAGAGGGACAGATAGCCGATAAATCCTGTTTGGCAGTCGCTTTGTCCCTCTGTGTGGTGGGAGACAGAATGGATTGACCATTGGTTCCTTCTGTCACTTCGACACTTTGCGCTGGTAATGACTGGCTAGAGGGGTGACCAGTCCCTCCGGTCACTGTCCTTGTGCTAGGCGACGGACAGACCTAACGACGGCTTTGTTTTCGCAGGTCGGTTCAGGGGGAACCTCTCGGGGAAGAGAGTGGACTTCTCCGGCCGTACGGTCATCTCTCCAGACCCCAACCTCCGGATTGACGAGGTTGCTGTTCCCGTCCATGTGTCCAAAATATTGACCTTCCCTGAAAAGGTGACTAGTCGCAGTCCTCCCATATAACTATAAACATTACTCGTTCCTGAAGAAGAGCCACTTGGTGACTATCCGAAGGACCTTATCTATTGCTACAGTCCTGCTTTTTATTTGACCAATTCCATTTATTTTTGAACACATTTTAAAATCCTCCAGCCGTTCTCAGGTTATTTTTCTGCAGTGGTCGAAATGACCCTCTTTGATTCATTAAAATTGCTTTTGACTTCAGCAACTGCAAAGGGATTCTCTGCTGATAAGGATCCTTTTTAGATCGCGAGGGATCGCAGTCTGTTCACGGCTTGTCGTTCTGCTAACTAGCAGCTGCCCTCCTCTTACAGGTGAACAAGGCAAATATCCACTTCATGAGGAAACTGGTGCAGAACGGCCCCGAGGTCCATCCGGGAGCCAACTTCATCCAGCAGAGACACACCCAGATGAAAAGGTTTCTCCCACTTCTATGTCCGTCTCCATCTCTGCCTTGTTGTGCTCTGCGGGAGTTAGGTTACCCTGAAAGTGTAACTTCCCACGGCCAAACTCCCAGAAGCTCCTGCATTAGCAAGCAGTTAAATCTAAATGATGATTCCTTGTGATATTTTTAGTTGTGTGTGTTGAAGCCTGTGTTTGTATTGTACACCATAGAATACAGAAGGCACAGCCAAGCGTTTGCCCAAGGAGCTTACCGTCTAGTCCGTTGTTTTAATACAAAGGAGGATAGATTTGTTTGCTGGCGCACGGTTTGGAGCGTCCCTGATTTCATGTAAATGTAACGAACGACTCCGTCTCTTACTCGCAGCGAGTAATGGTTTTCTACCAACGCCCTGCGATAACACACTTATTTGTTTGTTTTTTGCCCTCTGGATAAGTGGGTTTAACCAGATACTGTCTGGATTTAAGCTGAAACCTACCAGCCTTATAACCCAGATTCACTATTCGTTGCTAAGTGCCCGTAATATATTAGGAATGGAACCTAAAGTGCACGTCGGTGCTGTGCAGATGTAATTCTGTATGTGGTTAATAAACCCGACTCACCTTGTAGATATTTTTATGACACATATTGAATGATTAATATAATAGTTGCAAGCTTCAGGCATGTTTATTATATGATGATAGATCTCTGCCGTGTCTGTGGATAGGTTCCTGAAGTATGGCAACCGTGAGAAGATCGCTCAGGAGCTGCGGTACGGGGACATCGTGGAGCGCCACCTTATAGATGGAGACATTGTCCTGTTTAACCGGCAGCCTTCTCTGCACAAGCTCAGCATCATGGCTCACATAGTGAGTGATACAGGGAATCGTACGCACACTCGCTGTGCGACAGGCAGGATCGCATGCACGCTCGCTGTGCGACAGGCAGGATAGCATGCACGCTCGCTGTGCGACAGGCAGGATAGCATGCACGCTCGCTGTGCGACAGACAGGATCGCATGCACCCTCGCTGTGCGACAGGCAGGATCGCATGCGCGCTCACTGTGCGACAGGCAGGATCGCATGCACGCTCACTGTGCGACAGGCAGGATCGCATGCACCCTCGCTGTGCGACAGGCAGGATCGCATGCACGCTCGCTGTGCGACAGGCAGGATAGCATGCACGCTCGCTGTGCGACAGACAGGATCGCATGCACCCTCGCTGTGCGACAGGCAGGATCGCATGCGCGCTCACTGTGCGACAGGCAGGATCGCATGCACCCTCGCTGTGCGACAGGCAGGATCGCATGCACGCTCGCTGTGCGACAGGCAGGATCGCATGCACGCTCACTGTGCGACAGGCAGGATCGCATGCACACTCACTGTGTTACCAGACTCAGGTGGGACAAACAGGATCGCATGCACACTCACCGTGGGAAAGGCAGAATCGCATGCACACTCACTGTGCGACAGGCAGGATCGCATGAACACTCGCTGTGCGACAGGCAGGATCGCATGCACGCTCACTGTGCGACAGGCAGGATCGCATGCACGCTCACTGCGACAGGCAGGATTGCATGCACACTCGCTGTGCGACAGGCAGGATCGCATGCACGCTCACTGTGCGACAGGCAGGATCGCATGCACGCTCACTGTGCGACAGGCAGGATCGCATGCACACTCACTGTGTTACCAGACTCAGGTGGGACAAACAGGATCGCATGCACACTCACCGTGGGAAAGGCAGAATCGCATGCACACTCGCTGTGCGACAGGCAGGATCGCATGAACACTCACTGTGTTACCAGACTCAGGTGGGACAAACAGGATCGCATGCACACTCACCGTGGGAAAGGCAGAATCGCATGCACACTCGCTGTGCGACAGGCAGGATCGCATGCACGCTTACTGTGCGACAGGCAGGATCGCATGCACACTCACTGCGACAGGCAGGATCGCATGCACGCTCACTGCGACAGGCAGGATTGCATGCACGCTCACTGCGACAGGCAGGATCGCATGCACACTCACTGCGACAGGCAGGATTGCATGCACGCTCACTGTGCGACAGGCAGGATCGCATGCACACTCACTGTGTTACCAGACTCAGGTGGGACAAACAGGATCGCATGCACACTCAGCGTGGGAAAGGCAGAATCGCATGCACAGTCGCTGTGCGACAGGCAGGATCGCATGCACGCTTACTGTGCGACAGGCAGGATCGCATGCACACTCACTGCGACAGGCAGGATTGCATGCACGCTCACTGCGACAGGCAGGATCGAATGCACACTCACTGTGATACCAGACTCAGGTGGGACAAACAGGATTGCATGCACACTCACCGTGGGAAAGGCAGGATCGCATGCACACTCACTGTGCGACAGGCAGGATCGCATCCACACTCACTGTGTGACAGGGAGGATCGCATGCACACTCATTGTGCGAAAGGGAGGATAGCATGAACACTCACTGTTACCAGACTCAGATGGGACAAACAGGATCGCATGCACACTCACCGTGGGAAAGGCAGGCTCGCATGCACACTCACTGTGCGACAGGCAGCATCGCATGCACACTCACTGCGACAGACTCAGGTGGGACACAGGCTCGCATTCACACTCACTGTAGGACAGGCAGGCTTGAATGCACACTAACTGTGTTACCAGACTAAGGTGGGAGACAGGATCGCATGCACAGTCACTGTGCGACAGGGAGGATAGCATGCACACTCACTGTGTTAACAGACTCAGGTGAGAGACACAGGATCGCATGCACACTCACTGCGACAGGGAGGATAGCATGCACACTCACTGTGTTACCAAACTCAGGTAGGGGACCAGGATCCCATGTACACTCACTGTAGGACAGACAGGCTCGAATGCACACTCCCTGTGTTACCAGATTCAGGTGGTGGACACAGGATCGCATGCACACTCACTGTGGGACAGGCAGGATCGCATGCACACTCACTGTGCAACAGGCAGGCTCGCATGCACACACTGTGTTACCAAACTCAGGTAGGGGACCAGGATTGCATGCACACTCACTGTGTTACCAGACTCAGGTGGGACACACAGACTCTCATGCACACTCACTGTGCAACAGGCAGGCTCGCATGCACACTCACTGTGTTACCAGACTGTCTCTGAGGTGGGACAGACGGGAATATTGTATTTATGCTCCGTACAAGGCCAGGAGCAGCCCGCGTCTCTTGTTCGCACTATTACACATTACATCTGCATCTAATTAGGGCAGCTACTGATCTCCCTTTAATACGCGGAGGCGATACAGCGCTGGTGTGACCAGCTCCTATTCTCACACCACTAACCCCTCCGTATATGCGCCCTAAGCCTCACATCTGCACCCTGCCGCACACAGGCCCGGGTCAAACCGCACCGGACCTTCCGCTTCAATGAGTGCGTCTGCACGCCGTACAATGCTGATTTTGATGGGGATGAAATGAACCTTCATCTTCCCCAGACAGAAGAAGCCAAGGCTGAAGCCTACGTGTTAATGGGGGTAAGTTCACGAGTGCGAGTAGGCACGGCGCAGACCGCTCTCCTGACCAATGAAATAACTGCAGTGCATTGTGGTCCTCGTCTCGGCAGCGAGGAGATGGAGGCTGCTATTTATTTGGCAATGTGGCGCATGGAGGTTTCCTGTTTTTTGTCCCGCAGACCAAAGCTAACATGGTAACACCGAGGAACGGGGAGCCGCTGATTGCCGCCATCCAGGACTTTCTTACCGGTCAGTTCATGCGGCCGGTCAGTGCCGGGGATGATTGACATGTGGCAGTGAGATGAGACGGGAGCAGTGTGTGCCAATGTTTAAGAGAAAAGGCAGCCGTGGATGAGACATGCCGTATGCCAGAGCCACGGGCTCCTAATTTAATATGCTGTGCAGCCACATCCCGGGGACGGGGGAGACTCGTTCCTTTAAATGTATGGGACTAAACTCCTGTCCAGCACTGGGACGATGGCTACACATGAATAAGGACCAGAACTGAGTAGCCGTGCATGTTATGCATGTATTGTGTGAGAATGAGGCCACTGTACCCAGAGGTGTGTGCTGCAGTGAGAGAGCTGTGCTTCTCTCCGTGGCCCCTGCAATGAGAGAGCAACTGGCCCCTGCAGTGAGAGAGCTGTGCTTCTCTCGTGGCCCCTGCAGTGAGAGAGAGCTGTGCGTCTCTCCGTGGCCCCTGCAGTGAGAGAGTTGTGCTTCTCTCCGTGGCCCCTGCAGTGAGAGAGAGTTGTGCTTCTCTCCGTGGTGCCTGCAGTGAAAGATCTGTGCTTCTCTCTGTGGTCCCTGCAGTGAAAGGGCTGTGCTTCTCTCCGTGGTGCCTTCAGTGAGAGAGCTGTGCTTCTCTCCGTGGCCCCTGCAGTGAGAGAGCTATGCTTCTCTCGTGGCCCCTGCAGTGAGAGAGCTGTGCTTCTCTCCGTGGCCCCTGCAGTGAGAGCTGTGCTTCTCTCGTGGCCCCTGCAGTGAGAGAGCTGTGCTCTCCGTGGCCCCTGCAGTGAGAGAGCTGTGCTTCTCTCCGTGGCCCCTGCAGTGAGAGAGAGTTGTGCTTCTCTCCGTGGTGCCTGCAGTGAAAGATCTGTGCTTCTCTCTGTGGTCCCTGCAGTGAAAGGGCTGTGCTTCTCTCCGTGGTGCCTTCAGTGAGAGAGCTGTGCTTCTCTCCGTGGCCCCTGCAGTGAGAGAGCTGTGCTTCTCTCGTGGCCCCTGCAGTGAGAGAGCTGTGCTTCTCTCCGTGGCCCCTGCAGTGAGAGCTGTGCTTCTCTCGTGGCCCCTGCAGTGAGAGAGCTGTGCTCTCCGTGGCCCCTGCAGTGAGAGAGCTGTGCTCTCCGTGGCCCCTGCAGTGAGAGAGAGCTGTGCTTCTCTCCGTGGCCCCTGCAGTGAGTAAGCTGTGCTTTTCTCTGTGGCGCCTGCAGTGAGAGAGCTGTGCTTCTCTCTGGCGCCTGCAGTGAGAGATCTGTGCTTCTCTCTGTGGCACCTGCAGTGAAAGAGCTGTGCTTCTCTCCGTGGCCCCTGCAGTGAGAGAGCTGTGCTTCTCTCTCTGGCCCCTGCAGTGAGAGAGCTGTGCTTCTCTCCGTGGTGCCTGCAGTGAGAGAGCTGTGCTTCTCTCCGTGGTGCCTGCAGTGAGAGATCTGTGCTTCTCTCCGTGGTGCCTGCAGTGAGAGATCTGTGCTTCTCTCCGTGGTGCCTGCAGTGAGAGAGCTGTGCTTCTCTCTGTGGTGCCTGCAGTGAGAGATCTGTGCTTCTCTCCGTGGCCCCTGCAGTGAGAGATCTTTGCTTCTCTCCGTGGCCCCTGCAGTGAGAGATCTGTGCTTCTCTCCGTGGTGCCTGCAGTGAGAGAGCTGTGCTTCTCTCTGTGGCCCCTGCAGTGAGAGAGCTGTGCTTCTCTCCGTGGCCCCTGCTTTGACTCTGCTTTTCCCATGCTGGAGAAGATTTGAGTCCCATTCATTTGAGAGGAGCTGAACGCTTTCTCCAGCGCTGGGATGCGGCTTCACATTATATTAAACAGAGGCCAGCGCGAGCAGACACATGGAAACCACGCTGTCACTGTGATAGACATGTCTCTTCCCCCATAACCACCCAACTTCTCCATCGCCAGGCGCCTACCTTCTGACCCTGAGGGACACTTTCTTTGACCGCTCCAAGGCCTGCCAAATCATCGCCTCCATCCTGGTGGGGAAAGACGAGAAGATTAAAGTGCGCCTGCCACACCCGACCATCCTCAAGGTGCCCCCTCCATAAATTATCTGGGAGGTCTTGCAAGACCGTTAACGAGCACAGCGTCTCCCCCCCCCCCCTGCTCCCGCTGGGTGTATATGCTTGTTGCAATGGCCTCTGCCATGTGTTTTCCGGGGGTGCTCCGATCTTCCCCCCGGCGTGCTGTCTCATCGCCGCTCTCTTTGTATCCACAGCCGGTCACTCTGTGGACAGGGAAGCAAGTTTTCAGCCTCATCATACAGCCCAGCCTTGACAACCCAGTACGTGCCAACCTGCGGACCAAGGGCAAGCAGTACTGCGGCAAGGGCGAGGACCTGTGCCACAATGATTCCTGTAAGTGCCCATCGCTCGCAGCGTTGTAACCGCTTTCTCTGGGTGTACGGTTCCCATTCAGTGATACAAATGCAGATTACATCTGTGTGTGTGTATATTGGAGCTGATGAAGCCGAAGTAAAGTAGTCCCGAAACGTTGGAGAACAGCTGGCCCGTACCCTCTGATGTGTCTGCATGAGGCGGGGGTCCCAGATGTGCCCCCCTCTTTCGTCATTGTTGGTCCGTGCCTGTATCCGCAGACGTGACCATTCAGAACAGCGAGCTGATGTGCGGCAGCATGGACAAGGGCACCCTGGGATCCGGCTCCAAGAACAACATCTTCTACATCCTTCTGCGGGACTGGGGACAGCTGGAGGCGGCCAATGCCATGTCCCGGCTGGCGAGGCTGACACCGGTCTTCCTGTGTGAGTGGGGGAGTGGGCGCGGTGACGCGAAGAGGGTGCTGGGGGATCGGCCTGTAGGGCGAAATAGTGACGCAGAAACAAAAGGAAACTGGACCAATAACATGGTCTATACCCGCGGCGGGCAACTCCAGTCCTCAAGGGCCCCCAACAGGTCAGGTTTTCAGGGTATCCCTGCTTCAGCACAGGTCGCTCAGTCTTTGTCTGAGCCACTGATTGAGGCACCTGTGCTGAAGCAGGGATATTCTGTAAACCTGACCTGTTGGGGACCCTTGAGGACTGGAGTTGCCCACCCCTGGGTTGTATGTTTCTTCTGTCTCCGTTACTATCAATTGTTTCCTTGTCCACTGCAGTGACACAGAGTGACATAGAGGGGGAGAAGGGACCTATAGAGTCTGTCCCAGCCATTGCAAGGTGACCTATAGACATAGTGTGCAGTGACAGAGAGGGGCATATCGCCCACATGACTGTTAGTCTGGCTTCAGGATGTTGGTGATAGAAAGACGGGAGGTATCCATGTACCATGGGGCCATAAGAAGTGACTGGGACACAGAGACCAAAGGGAGTACAGAGCCTGTATCTCGCACTGCGGTGCTGACCTTACGTCCTCTTGCTCCCATATGTCCCTCCGTCAGCCAACCGCGGCTTCTCCATTGGCATCGGGGACGTCACTCCGGGGCAGGGGCTACTGAAGGCCAAACAGGACCTGCTGGACGATGGATACAGGAAGTGTGACGAGTATATTGAGGCTCTGAACACGGGCAAACTGCAACAGCAGCCTGGGTGCAGTGCAGAGGAGACACTGGAGGTACAGCACGATGCCCACGTAACTCCTGCAGCGCATTGCAGAACTTTAGAATAAAGAATGTTGGCCCTTTCTGGCACATAAGGGGTTACAGTTGCAGGACCCCCAAAAATAGTGTGGCCCTAAAAAATAAAAATAAAAACTTGTATTGTTGGTCAATTATATTCCAGCAGATATTAATGGGGCTAGTCTAATAAACATCACTGTTATTGAGTTACAGCTGTAGCCTCGCTGTGATTTATCTTTACTTCCTTTACACACTGTGTTTTGTGCACCAGATAAATATTCATGTTAAATATGACTTTTGCTGGTCTATGTTCTTTCTCTTTAGCCAGGATTTAATTACCCCTGCTGGTATCCTCCAACCCTCCCGCTGCCAGAGGGGCCTGGCGAGCATTGCAGATCGTGTTCCAGGCGCCTCTGGGGCTTAAAGGGTTAATCATAAGCTTTGAGGTCGCCCCTCTAGCCCCGGTTAACGAATTAACAAAACTTAGCCAGGACCCCAAATTCATGTGAAGCCAAAGCATTGGGCACCTGTACCCCCCTTTCTAAGCAGCCCTGTGTGTGTTTCCTTACTTGCTGCTTGTGCCAGGCCCTGATTCTGCGGGAGCTGTCCGTGATCCGAGACCATGCGGGCAGCGCCTGTCTGAGAGAGCTGGACAAAAGCAACAGCCCCCTCATCATGGCCCTCTGTGGCTCCAAAGGTGAGACCCCGCTGCATCTCCAAAGCCTGAATCCTTAATCCCCCCCAAAGGTAACACCCCGCTGCATCTCCGAGGCCTGAATCCTCAACCCCTCCCCAAAGGTAACACCCCGCTGCATCTCCGAGGCCTGAATCCTAAACTCCCCCACCCCCCAAAGGTAACACCCCGCTGCATCTCCGAGGCCTGAATCCTCAACCCCTCCCCAAAGGTAACACCCCGCTGCATCTCCAAGGCCTGAATCCTTAACCCCCCCCAAAGGTAACACCCCGCTGCATCTCCGAGGCCTGAATCCTAAACCCCCCCAAAGGTAACACCCCGCTGCATCTCCAAGGCCTGAATCCTCAACCCCCCCAAAGGTAACACCCCGCTGCATCTCCAAGGCCTGAATCCTTAAACCACCACCCCCCAAAGGTAACACCCCGCTACATCTCCGAGGCCTGAATCCTCAACCCCCCCGCCCCCCAAAGGTAACACCCCGCTACATCTCCGAGGCCTGAATCCTCAACCCCCCCAAAGGTAACACCCCGCTGCATCTCCGAGGCCTGAATCCTCAACCCCCCCAAAGGTAACACCCCGCTGCATCTCCAAGGCCTGAATCCTCAACCCCCCCAAAGGTAACACCCCGCTGCATCTCCAAGGCCTGAATCCTCAACCCCCCCAAAGGTATAAAGCAACTCATTGCAGGCAACTTTGGTAAGGAAGGGGTTAAGCCAGGGGTGGGCAACTGCAGTCATCAAGAAACACCGTTAACACCCAATGCTTGAAATCCGTCCACGAGGTTTTAAACGGCAGATATTCCGATTATTTGTCAGGCAAAAGAATCGCACCCAATGTATCAAAGGGAAAAAGCGCCACTTGTGTTCGATAGGATTCCTTTAATAAACATAGTGCTGTGTTTTGCACTCGCTAAACTTTAGGAAATCGCACCCTTGATGTGACCCGAAGATATCCTATTTTAGCTTCCGATTCCTTTTTGCCTGATTTTTCCCTCAAGCTTCAGCCTGTCTGAATAGTGCAGGGGTGGCCAACTCCAGTCCTCAAGGGCCACCAACCAGTCAACTTTTCAGGGTATCCCTGCTTCAGCCATAGGTGGTTCGTCAAACATTGGGCCACCTATGCTGAAGCAGGGATATACTGAAAACCTGACCTGTTGGTGGCCCTTGAGGACTGGAGTTGGCCGCCCCGGGTATGGCCTCTTCATGTACCCTGGTGTCTTCCTGCAGGTTCCTTCATTAACATCTCTCAGATGATTGCCTGCGTGGGCCAACAAGCCATCAGTGGCTCTCGTGTCCCCGATGGCTTTGAGAACAGATCGCTCCCACATTTCGACAAGCACTCAAAGGTAAGACCCCACTCACTCCCAGGGCTAGGATTCCTCCTTTTACTCTGTATCCCCAGCTCTGTAACCCATGCTTTTCTCCCGCCTGAGTTAGGAGTGTATCTGAGTGTGCCTGCGTGTAAATGTTACCTTAAGCCTTTGAGAGAAGAAGAACTGTGTGGAAACAATCCCAATTGTGCAGAAATTACACTCCATTTTTTTTCCCCGCTCTCCTGGCTGGAACTGTGTAATTATATATAATTATTTCACATCCGATTTGTCGGCAGCACCGTAATACTGTAGCTCGGGCTCCGTGTTGGTCTGATATGATTTGTCAGAGCCACGGAGTCAAAGAATATAAAAAATAAACATGTAACAAAGGAGGGAGTAGGAGAAGGAGGTACGATAAATTTTATTGGACCAACAAGTAGTTGTAACATCAATCTTCCCACCTCTCAGGGTCCTGCATCGGGCGTGTCTCTGCCTGAGCGGTGGGAAAGCCTGTAACATGTCAATCTTCCCACCTCTCAGGGTCCTGCATCGGGCGTGTCTCTGCCTGAGCGGTGGGAAAGCCTGTAACATGTCAATCTTCCCACCTCTCAGGGTCCTGCATCGGGTGTGTCTCTGCCTGAGCGGTGGGAAAGCCTGTAACATATCAATCTTCCCACCTCTCAGGGTCCTGCATCGGGTGTGTCTCTGCCTGAGCGGTGGGAAAGCCTGTAACATATCAATCTTCCCACCTCTCAGAGTCCTGCATCGGGTGTGTCTCTGCCTGAGCGGTGGGAAAGCCTGTAACATGTCAATCTTCCCACCTCTCAGGGTCCTGCATCGGGTGTGTCTCAGCCTGAGAGGTGGGAAAGCCTGTAACATGTCAATCTTCCCACCTCTCAGGGTCCTGCATCGGGTGTGTCTCTGCCTGAGAGGTGGGAAAGCCTGTAACATGTCAATCTTCCCACCTCTCAGGGTCCTGCATCGGCTGTGTCTCTGCCCGAGAGGTGGGAAAGCCTGTAACATATCAATCTTCCCACCTCTCAGGGTCCTGCATCGGGCGTGTCTCTGCCTGAGCGGTGGGAAAGCCTGTAACATATCAATCTTCCCACCTCTCAGGGTCCTGCATCGGGTGTGTCTCTGCCTGAGAGGTGGGAAAGCCTGTAACATGTCAATCTTCCCACCTCTCAGGGTCCTGCATCGGGTGTGTCTCTGCCTGAGCGGTGGGAAAGCCTGTAACATATCAATCTTCCCACCTCTCAGGGTCCTGCATCGGGTGTGTCTCTGCCTGAGCGGTGGGAAAGCCTGTAACATATCAATCTTCCCACCTCTCAGGGTCCTGCATCGGGTGTGTCTCTGCCTGAGCGGTGGGAAAGCGTGTAACATATCAATCTTCCCACCTCTCAGGGTCCTGCATCGGGTGTGTCTCAGCCTGAGAGGTGGGAAAGCCTGTAACATGTCAATCTTCCCACCTCTCAGGGTCCTGCATCGGGTGTGTCTCTGCCTGAGAGGTGGGAAAGCCTGTAACATGTCAATCTTCCCACCTCTCAGGGTCCTGCATCGGGTGTGTCTCTGCCTGAGAGGTGGGAAAGCCTGTAACATATCAATCTTCCCACCTCTCAGGGTCCTGCATCGGGTGTGTCTCTGCCTGAGAGGTGGGAAAGCCTGTAACATATCAATCTTCCCACCTCTCAGGGTCCTGCATCGGGTGTGTCTCTGCCTGAGAGGTGGGAAAGCCTGTAACATGTCAATCTTCCCACCTCTCAGGGTCCTGCATCGGCTGTGTCTCTGCCCGAGAGGTGGGAAAGCCTGTAACATATCAATCTTCCCACCTCTCAGGGTCCTGCATCGGGTGTGTCTCTGCCTGAGTGGTGGGAAAGCCTGTAACATATCAATCTTCCCACCTCTCAGTGTCCTGCATCGGGTGTGTCTCTGCCTGAGAGGTGGGAAAGAATGTAACATATCAATCTTCCCACCTCTCAGTGTCCTGCATCGGGTGTGTCTCTGCCTGAGAGGTGGGAAAGCCTGTAACATATCAATCTTCCCACCTCTCAGGGTCCTGCATCGGGTGTGTCTCTGCCTGAGAGGTGGGAAAGCCTGTAACATATCAATCTTCCCACCTCTCAGGGTCCTGCATCGGGTGTGTCTCTGCCTGAGCGGTGGGAAAGCCTGTAACATATCAATCTTCCCACCTCTCAGGGTCCTGCATCGGGTGTGTCTCTGCCTGAGCGGTGGGAAAGCCTGTAACATGTCAATCTTCCCACCTCTCAGGGTCCTGCATCGGGTGTGTCTCTGCCTGAGCGGTGGGAAAGCCTGTAACATGTCAATCTTCCCACCTCTCAGGGTCCTGCATCGGGTGTGTCTCTGCCTGAGCGGTGGGAAAGCCTGTAACATGTCAATCTTCCCACCTCTCAGGGTCCTGCATCGGGTGTGTCTCTGCCCGAGAGGTGGGAAAGCCTGTAACATATCAATCTTCCCAACTCTCAGGGTCCTGCATCGGGTGTGTCTCTGCCTGAGAGGTGGGGAAGCATGTAACATGTCAATCTTCCCACCTCTCAGGGTCCTGCATCGGGTGTGTCTCTGCCTGAGAGGTGGGAAAGCCTGTAACATGTCAATCTTCCCACCTCTCAGGGTCCTGCATCGGGTGTGTCTCTGCCTGAGAGGTGGGAAAGCCTGTAACATGTCATTCTTCCCACCTCTCAGGGTCCTGCATCGGGTGTGTCTCTGCCTGTGAGGTGGGAAAGCCTGTAACATGTCAATCTTCCCACCTCTCAGTGTCCTGCATCGGGTGTGTCTCTGCCCGAGAGGTGGGAAAGCCTGTAACATGTCAATCTTCCCACCTCTCAGGGTCCTGCATCAGGCGTGTCTCTGCCTGAGAGGTGGGAAAGCCTGTAACATATCAATCTTCCCACCTCTCAGGGTCCTGCATCGGGTGTGTCTCTGCCTGAGAGGTGGGGAAGCCTGTAACATATCAATCTTCCCACCTCTCAGGTTCCTGCATCGGGTGTGTCTCTGCCTGAGAGGTGGGAAAGGCTGTAACATGTCAATCTTCCCACCTCTCAGGGTCCTGCATCGGGTGTGTCTCTGCCTGAGCGGTGGGAAAGCCTGTAACATATCAATCTTCCCACCTCTCAGGGTCCTGCATCGGGTGTGTCTCTGCCTGAGCGGTGGGAAAGCCTGTAACATGTCAATCTTTCCACCTCTCAGGGTCCTGCATCGGGTGTGTCTCTGCCTGAGAGGTGGGAAAGCCTGTAACATATCAATCTTCCCACCTCTCAGGGTCCTGCATCGGGTGTGTCTCTGCCTGAGAGGTGGGAAAGCCTGTAACATATCAATCTTCCCACCTCTCAGGGTCCTGCATCGGGTGTGTCTCTGCCTGAGCGGTGGGAAAGCCTGTAACATATCAATCTTCCCACCTCTCAGGGTCCTGCATCGGGTGTGTCTCTGCCTGAGCGGTGGGAAAGCCTGTAACATATCAATCTTCCCACCTCTCAGGGTCCTGCATCGGGTGTGTCTCTGCCTGAGAGGTGGGAAAGCGTGTAACATGTCAATCTTCCCACCTCTCAGGGTCCTGCATCGGGTGTGTCTCTGCCTGAGAGGTGGGAAAGCCTGTAACATATCAATCTTCCCACCTCTCAGGGTCCTGCATCGGGTGTGTCTCTGCCTGAGAGGTGGGAAAGCGTGTAACATGTCAATCTTCCCACCTCTCAGGGTCCTGCATCGGGTGTGTCTCTGCCTGAGAGGTGGGAAAGCCTGTAACATATCAATCTTCCCACCTCTCAGGTTCCTGCATCGGGTGTGTCTCTGCCTGAGAGGTGGGAAAGCCTGTAACATATCAATCTTCCCACCTCTCAGGGTCCTGCATCGGGTGTGTCTCTGCCTGAGCGGTGGGAAAGCCTGTAACATATCAATCTTCCCACCTCTCAGGGTCCTGCATCGGGTGTGTCTCTGCCTGAGAGGTGGGAAAGCCTGTAACATATCAATCTTCCCACCTCTCAGGGTCCTGCATCGGGTGTGTCTCTGCCTGAGAGGTGGGAAAGCGTGTAACATGTCAATCTTCCCACCTCTCAGGGTCCTGCATCGGGTGTGTCTCTGCCTGAGAGGTGGGAAAGCCTGTAACATATCAATCTTCCCACCTCTCAGGGTCCTGCATCGGGTGTGTCTCTGCCTGAGAGGTGGGAAAGCCTGTAACATGTCAATCTTCCCACCTCTCAGGGTCCTGCATCGGGTGTGTCTCTGCCTGAGAGGTGGGAAAGCCTGTAACATATCAATCTTCCCACCTCTCAGGGTCCTGCATCGGGTGTGTCTCTGCCTGAGAGGTGGGAAAGCCTGTAACATATCAACTACTCGTTGGTCAAATAAAAGGTATCATACCCCCTCCTCCCTCTCCCTCCTGCGTTACTACATGGATGAAAGAACCAACCCGGCGATGAACCCCCCCCCCCCCCCTACCTTCCCCCCCACCCTTATTTGTTTAAAAATAAACATAAATAATAATAATGTTCTGCCCTTAGCCAGTCGCCATCGCTTTGCTATTGAACGCACTTGATACATTGTTAGTCATTATAGTTATTGTGACAGTAATTAATAATTGATTCATTGATATTTCTTGTGTAGCACTTACAGTGTACGCTGCGCTGTACATAGAATTTTTGCAGGCACCCATCCCTGCCCCGTAGAGCTCACAATGTATTTGTTGGCGCCCGAGGCTCAGGGAGATACAGTGACTTGCCCAGGAGCTGACGCCAGTAATGGGTAACAGCGCAGGTTTTCACTCTTGCCTCCTCCACCTTCCTGTTTCTAGCTCCCAGCCGCCAAGGGGTTCGTGGCCAACAGCTTCTATTCGGGGCTGACCCCCACCGAATTCTTCTTCCACACCATGGCCGGGCGGGAGGGCCTGGTGGACACGGCTGTGAAAACAGCAGAGACGGGATACATGCAGGTGAGGAGGCGGGGGATACATGCAGGTGAGGAGGCGGGGGATACATGCAGGTGAGGAGGCACGGGGATACATGCAGGTAAGGAGGCACGGGATACATGCATGTGAGGAGGCACGGGGATACATGCAGGTGAGGAGGCGGGGGATACATGCAGGTGAGGAGGTGGGGGGATACATGCAGGTGAGGAGGCGGGGGATACATGCAGGTGAGGAGGCACGGGATACATGCAGGTAAGGAGGCACGGGATACATGCAGGTGAGGAGGCGGGGGATACATGCAGGTGAGGAGGCACGGGATACATGCAGGTGAGGAGGCACGGGATACATGCAGGTGAGGAGGCACGGGATACATGCAGGTGAGGAGGCACGGGATACATGCAGGTGAGGAGGCACGGGATACATGCAGGTGAGGAAGCACGGGATACATGCAGGTGAGGAGGCGGGGGATACATGCAGGTGAGGAGGCACGGGATACATGCAGGTGAGGAGGCACGGGATACATGCAGGTGAGGAGGCACGGGATACATGCAGGTGAGGAAGCGGGGGATACATGCAGGTGAGGAGGCACGGGATACATGCAGGTGAGGAGGCACGGGGATACATGCAGGTGAGGAGGCACGGGATACATGCAGGTGAGGAGGCACGGGATACATGCAGGTGAGGAGGCACGGGATACATGCAGGTGAGGAAGCACGGGATACATGCAGGTGAGGAGGCGGGGGATACATGCAGGTGAGGAGGCACGGGATACATGCAGGTGAGGAGGCACGGGATACATGCAGGTGAGGAGGCACGGGATACATGCAGGTGAGGAGGCACGGGGATACATGCAGGTAAGGAGGCACGGGATACATGCATGTGAGGAGGCACGGGGATACATGCAGGTGAGGAGGCGGGGGATACATGCAGGTGAGGAGGTGGGGGGATACATGCAGGTGAGGAGGCGGGGGATACATGCAGGTGAGGAGGCACGGGATACATGCAGGTAAGGAGGCACGGGATACATGCAGGTGAGGAGGCGGGGGATACATGCAGGTGAGGAGGCACGGGATACATGCAGGTGAGGAGGCACGGGATACATGCAGGTGAGGAGGCACGGGATACATGCAGGTGAGGAGGCACGGGATACATGCAGGTGAGGAAGCGGGGGATACATGCAGGTGAGGAGGCACGGGATACATGCAGGTGAGGAGGCACGGGGATACATGCAGGTGAGGAGGCACGGGATACATGCAGGTGAGGAGGCACGGGATACATGCAGGTGAGGAGGCACGGGATACATGCAGGTGAGGAAGCACGGGATACATGCAGGTGAGGAGGCGGGGGATACATGCAGGTGAGGAGGCACGGGATACATGCAGGTGAGGAGGCACGGGATACATGCAGGTGAGGAGGCACGGGATACATGCAGGTGAGGAGGCGGGGGATACATGCAGGTGAGGAGGCGGGGGATACATGCAGGTGAGGAGGCGGGGGATACATGCAGGTGAGGAGGCGGGGGATACATGCAGGTGAGGAGGCACGGGATACATGCAGGTGAGGAGGCACGGGATACATGCAGGTGAGGAGGCGGGGGATACATGCAGGTGAGGAGGCACGGGATACATGCAGGTGAGGAGGCACGGGATACATGCAGGTGAGGAAGCACGGGATACATGCAGGTGAGGAGGCGGGGGATACATGCAGGTGAGGAGGCACGGGATACATGCAGGTGAGGAGGCACGGGATACATGCAGGTGAGGAGGCACGGGATACATGCAGGTGAGGAGGCGGGGGATACATGCAGGTGAGGAGGCACGGGATACATGCAGGTGAGGAGGCACGGGATACATGCAGGTGAGGAAGCGGGGGGATACATGCAGGTGAGGAGGCACGGGATACATGCAGGTGAGGAGGCGGGGGATACATGCAGGTGAGGAGGCACGGGATACATGCAGGTGAGGAGGCACGGGATACATGCAGGTGAGGAGGCACGGGGATACATGCAGGTGAGGAGGCGGGGATACATGCAGGTGAGGAGGCACGGGATACATGCAGGTGAGGAGGCGGGGATACATGCAGGTGAGGAGGCACGGGGATACATGCAGGTGAGGAGGCACGGGATACATGCAGGTGAGGAGGCACGGGATACATGCAGGTGAGGAGGCACGGGATACATGCAGGTGAGGAGGCACGGGATACATGCAGGTGAGGAGGCACGGGATACATGCAGGTGAGGAGGCACGGGATACATGCAGGTGAGGAGGCACGGGATACATGCAGGTGAGGAGGCACGGGATACATGCAGGTGAGGAAGCGGGGGGATACATGCAGGTGAGGAAGCGGGGGATACATGCAGGTGAGGAGGCGGGGGATACATGCAGGTGAGGAGGCACGGGATACATGCAGGTGAGGAGGCACGGGATACATGCAGGTGAGGAAGCGGGGGGATACATGCAGGTGAGGAAGCGGGGGATACATGCAGGTGAGGAGGCACGGGATACATGCAGGTGAGGAAGCGGGGGATACATGCAGGTGAGGAGGCGGGGGATACATGCAGGTGAGGAGGCGAGGGGATACATGCAGGTGAGGAGGCACGGGGATACATGCAGGTGAGGAGGCACGGGGATACATGCAGGTAAGGAGGCACGGGGATACATGCAGGTGAGGAGGCACGGGATACATGCAGGTGAGGAGGCGGGGGATACATGCAGGTGAGGAGGCACGGGATACATGCAGGTGAGGAGGCACGGGATACATGCAGGTGAGGAGGCACGGGATACATGCAGGTGAGGAGGCACGGGATACATGCAGGTGAGGAGGCACGGGATACATGCAGGTGAGGAGGCACGGGATACATGCAGGTGAGGAGGCGGGGGATACATGCAGGTGAGGAGGCACGGGATACATGCAGGTGAGGAGGCACGGGATACATGCAGGTGAGGAGGCGGGGGATACATGCAGGTGAGGAGGCACGGGATACATGCAGGTGAGGAGGCACGGGATACATGCAGGTGAGGAAGCGGGGGGATACATGCAGGTGAGGAGGCACGGGATACATGCAGGTGAGGAGGCGGGGGATACATGCAGGTGAGGAGGCACGGGATACATGCAGGTGAGGAGGCACGGGATACATGCAGGTGAGGAGGCACGGGGATACATGCAGGTGAGGAGGCGGGGATACATGCAGGTGAGGAGGCACGGGATACATGCAGGTGAGGAGGCACGGGGATACATGCAGGTGAGGAGGCACGGGATACATGCAGGTGAGGAGGCACGGGATACATGCAGGTGAGGAGGCACGGGATACATGCAGGTGAGGAGGCACGGGATACATGCAGGTGAGGAGGCACGGGATACATGCAGGTGAGGAGGCACGGGATACATGCAGGTGAGGAGGCACGGGATACATGCAGGTGAGGAAGCGGGGGGATACATGCAGGTGAGGAAGCGGGGGATACATGCAGGTGAGGAGGCGGGGGATACATGCAGGTGAGGAGGCACGGGATACATGCAGGTGAGGAGGCACGGGATACATGCATGTGAGGAAGCGGGGGGATACATGCAGGTGAGGAAGCGGGGGATACATGCAGGTGAGGAGGCACGGGATACATGCAGGTGAGGAAGCGGGGGATACATGCAGGTGAGGAGGCGGGGGATACATGCAGGTGAGGAGGCGGGGGGATACATGCAGGTGAGGAGGCACGGGGATACATGCAGGTGAGGAGGCACGGGGATACATGCAGGTAAGGAGGCACGGGGATACATGCAGGTGAGGAGGCACGGGATACATGCAGGTGAGGAGGCGGGGGATACATGCAGGTGAGGAGGCACGGGATACATGCAGGTGAGGAGGCACGGGATACATGCAGGTGAGGAGGCACGGGATACATGCAGGTGAGGAGGCGGGGGATACATGCAGGTGAGGAGGCACGGGATACATGCAGGTGAGGAGGCACGGGATACATGCAGGTGAGGAGGCGGGGGATACATGCAGGTGAGGAGGCACGGGATACATGCAGGTGAGGAGGCACGGGATACATGCAGGTGAGGAGGCACGGGGATACATGCAGGTGAGGAGGCGGGGGATACATGCAGGTGAGGAGGCACGGGATACATGCAGGTGAGGAGGCACGGGGGGATACATGCAGGTGAGGAGGCGGGGGATACATGCAGGTGAGGAGGCGGGGGGATACATGCAGGTGAGGAGGCACGGGGATACATGCAGGTGAGGAGGCGGGGGGATACATGCAGGTGAGGAGGCACGGGGATACATGCAGGTGAGGAGGCACGGGGATACATGCAGGTGAGGAGGCACGGGGATACATGCAGGTGAGGAGGCACGGGATACATGCAGGTGAGGAGGCGGGGGATACATGCAGGTGAGGAGGCACGGGATACATGCAGGTGAGGAGGCACGGGATACATGCAGGTGAGGAGGCACGGGGATACATGCAGGTGAGGAGGCACGGGATACATGCAGGTGAGGAGGCACGGGGATACATGCAGGTGAGGAGGCACGGGATACATGCAGGTGAGGAGGCGGGGGGATACATGCAGGTGAGGAGGCACGGGATACATGCAGGTGAGGAGGCGGGGGATACATGCAGGTGAGGAGGCACGGGATACATGCAGGTGAGGAGGCACGGGATACATGCAGGTGAGGAGGCGGGGGATACATGCAGGTGAGGAGGCGGGGGATACATGCAGGTGAGGAGGCGGGGGGCAGGGCCAGGTCACCTGTGTCTTCTTTGTAGTCTCATTGTATTTGTAAGTTTTTCTTTAACGTGTGTGTGGTGTGTGGTGTGTGTGTGTGTGTGTGTGTGTGTGTACAGGACTGGCCTCTTTTCCATTTGATCAATGTTAGTGAGCATGGGTTTCCTCTTGGGCCTTGGACATAGTAGTGTGAGCAAGGCTGAGCCGTGCTGAGCCGCGCTCACACTCGGCACTGAGCCCCTGCAGCCGCAATGAGAGCGGATTTAGCAGGGGCTCGCGCACGCTTGCGGAAGCGTGTCTCACAAAAGTTTTCAGATTTGGCGCTCGGCGGAGCGCAGGGCCGGTCACGTGAGCGGTTCGCCCAATGAGGGCGAACCAGCTCCGTGACGTCACTGGCCCGCCCCCGACACGCCCACGGACGGCGCGCTGTGTAAGGCCAGGGAAAGCACCGCTTTCCCTGAGCCTCAGCGCGCCTCCGCACGGACAACATGACTATGTCCCAGGCCTTAGGTGGGTGTCACACTGAAGTCTTGGATCCTCTTGTATCTTGAGCCTTCTTCCGTCGGGGAGAAGCATGCCGTGCCCTACTTACACTGTGATGCCAAGGAGAGACTGATGTCGCTGGGTCATGTTACATCGCCACAAGTAGCTCGAGGAGGACGCTCTGACATGTTGCCTCCTCGCACGAAATGCGTCAGAGCGTCCTCCTCGAGCTACTTGTGGCGATGTAACATGGTTTGAAGACCTCAATAAAGATGATATTTTAGTGACCCAGCGACATCAGTCTCTCCTTGGCATCACAGTGTATGCAGCGCACGACATGCTTCTCCCCGACGGAAGAAACCTCTACTTGCTGTCTACATTTCAGCTGCCTCTCCAGGAGTATACTTCAATGAGTACACTTCAATATTTTTACTCGCTCACTCACCAGTTCTGATCCAGCTCTCGGGTAGTGTCACTGCAAGCTGTTTTGTTTTTTGGTTGATCCTGTTGGTGTTCTCCCTGAGACGTCCCCATTCCAATGCTTGGTCTACCCCTGTATATCTGAGCACAATAGGATCAAGATTATTGTGGATGAATTTAAACTGGATTGACTACACTTTTGCAGATGTGTATTAACCCATCAGTGCCTGCTCACATGCTTTACTGAGCTCTGTTATTGGGAGTTGTTCTCCGCCTGTTTCTTCCTCTTGTATCCTGTATCCCCTTAAAGCAGCCGTCCAAGCTCCCGTTTTTTTTTAATTCTTTATTTAATTTTCTTTCCCTTTAATACCAATCCACACAATGATGAGTAATTGGCCAAGTTGCCGATCGCTCCGTTCTCCCGTGATGCCATTAGTACACTGGTCCTGGGAGGGCGGCATTGCCCCTTTAGAAGGTGTCACAGCATGCGATGCAATGTGTCCATAATAACAGCCGGTGCCCGCCGGGTGTATTTCTGAGAGAGCCGGAGTTGCCGCCCCGGCAGTGCATTATGATGCACCGTACTGTGCAGGTTGCTGTTGGTGAATGCGTTATTATCTGCAGCCCGCCGGGTGTATTTCTGAGAGAGGCGGAGATGCCGCCCCGGCAGTGCATTATGATGCACCGTACTGTGCAGCTTGCGGTTGGTGAATGCGTTATTATCTGCAGCCCGCCGGGTGTATTTCTGAGAGAGCCGGAGATGCCGCCCCGGCAGTGCATTATGATGCACCGTACTGTGCAGCTTGCTGTTGGTGAATGCGTTATTATCTGCAGCCCGCCGGGTGTATTTCTGAGAGAGCCGGAGTTGCCGCCCCGGCAGTGCATTATGATGCACCGTACTGTGCAGCTTGCTGTTGGTGAATGCGTTATTATCTGCAGCCCGCCGGGTGTATTTCTGAGAGAGCCGGAGATGCCGCCCCGGCAGTGCATTATGATGCACCGTACTATGCAGCTTGCTGTTGGTGAATGCGTTATTATCTGCAGCCCGCCGGGTGTATTTCTGAGAGAGCCGGAGATGCCGCACCGGCAGTGCATTATGATGCACCGTACTGTGCAGCTTGCGGTTGGTGAATGCGTTATTATCTGCAGCCCGCCGGGTGTATTTCTGAGAGAGCCGGAGATGCCGCCCCGGCAGTGCATTATGATGCACCGTACTGTGCAGCTTGCTGTTGGTGAATGCGTTATTATCTGCTGTCCGCAGAGGCGTCTGGTTAAGTCCCTTGAGGACCTATGCTCTCAGTATGACCTGACTGTCCGGAGCTCCACGGGGGACATCATCCAGTTCATCTACGGGGGCGATGGGCTGGACCCTGCGGCCATGGAAGGGAAGGACGAGCCCCTGGAGTTCAAGCGTGTCCTGGACAATGTTCGGGTGAGTGACGTGTGCGGAGCTCATTCTGTCGCGTATTTTAAAGGCTACAAGGTACCGCTACTGGTCTAGTAATCTTCCACTTTATTTTACAAACAAGAAAGGATTTATGTTAAAGTTAAACATTTGATTCTATAATTTTAGTATAATTATAAGTTTAAGCCAAACTCTCCTTATATCTGTAGTATAATACAACTATATATATATTTTGTATAGTATTTTTTATTAATACCACTATATTTTTAGCAGCATCTTTTTCTCTTTCTCCCTCTCTCTCTCTCTTTCTCCTTCTCTCTCTCTTTCTCCCTCTCTTTCTCCCTCTCTCTCTCTCTTTCTCCTTCTCTCTCCTCTCTCTCTTTCTCCTTCTCTCTCCTCCTCTCTCCTCCCCCCCTCTTTCTCTCTCTCTTCTCTGCCCCTCTCTGTCTCTTCTCTGCCCCTCTTTCTCTCTCTCCTCTCCCCCTCTTTCTCTCTCTCCTCTCCCCCTCTTTCTCTTTCTCCTCTCCCCCTCTTTCTCTCTCTCCTCTCCCCCCTCTATCCTCCCTACCCCCACTCTTTTCTCTCTCTCCTCTCTCCTCCCTGCCCTCTTTCTCTCCCCCCTATTTTGCTCTCCTCCCTCTCCCCTATTTCTCTCTTTCTCCCTCTCTCTCTCTTTCTCCCTCTCTCTCTCTTTCTCACCCTCTCTCTCTTTCTCACCCACTCTCTCTTTCTCACCCTCTCTCTCTTTCTCACTCTCTCCCCCCCTTTTTCTCTATCCTCCCCCCTCTCTCTCTCTCCTCTCCCCCTGCTCCTTCCCCCCTCTCCTCCTTCCCCCCTCTCTCTCCCCCTCTCTCTCCTCCCCCCTTTCTCTCCTCCTTCCCCCCTCTCTCCTCACTCTCCTCACTCTTTTCTCTCCCTCCTCCCTGCCCTCTTTCTCTCCCTCTCCTCCCCACCCCCTATTTCTCCTCTCTACCCCCTATTTCTCTCCCCCCACCCCCCCATCTTTCTCTGTCTCCCTATTCTCCCTATCCATGCTCATTGACTAGGCTGTCTATCCCTGCCCGAAAGAACCAGCCCTCAGTAAGAATGAGCTTGTTCTAACCACCGAGTCCATCATGAAGAGATCGGAGTTCCTCTGCTGCCAGGATACGTATCTGCAGGTAACCAGCCTACCTGCGCTGCCCACCAACGTCCTGTAAGCAGCAGTGCGAGTGCTCACCCTAAGCAGGCAGCTTCCTCCCCCCCCCCCCCCCCCCCCCTTATATTGACATATTCATTAAGTGGTGCTATTCCATGAAACACCTCCCAGTACTTTATAACTCATTCACTTCAGTGAACTGTAAGGGGGCATAAGTACAGCTTAGTAAATCTGGGCCACAGCCTCCCAGTCAGCCTGATCGTATAGCCCAGGGGCGGCCAGCTCCAGTCCTCGGGGACCATTAACAGGTCTGGTTTTAAGGATATCCCTGCTTCAGCACAAGTGGCTCAGTCAGGGACTGATTGAGCCACCTGTGCTGGTGCAGGGATATCCTTTAAAACCTGACCTGTTGATTGTGCCTTGAGGACTGGAGCTGGCCTCTCCTGGTATAGCCACTCGGAGTGTGGTCTCTTCCTATGTTCCCTCATGGTGTTATATCCGGCTGGTAACCCAACGCCTAGCACGGTAACAGGCCTACAGAGGGGCCCCTTTGCCGGAAGCCCACACGGCTTGGATACCACTCATCAGATTGACAACAAGTAACATGGGGGGTTGGGGGGGGAGAAGGGCACAGACACAGCGTCTGGTTCTCAACTTGCGAGCGCTGTAAAATGTCACCTTGAGCCGCTGGTACAATGGTCACAGCCGGGGGAGGGGGGGGGGAACGTGAGTCAGGCGGGGGGGGGGGGAACGTGAGTCAGGCGGGGGGGGGGGGGGGGACGTGAGTCAGGCGGCGGGGGGGGGGGGAACGACGTGAGTCAGGCTGCTGCCGACCTATGATCCATCGCTGCCTGTCAGGGAGGCGGCAAGGAGTTTGTTTTATGGGCCTCTTCTACCTGACCTGAAATCCAAGCAGCCAGAGCCCGTGCAACGTGCACAAATAAAAGCCACATGTGTCCTCCGACCAAGACGGATGTCCTCCGCTCTGTATAGAAATCGGGCGTCACCGATTGTGTGTGCGAGCTGGTAATGTATGATGCTGCAAACTGAAAAACAAGCTGCTCCTTAAAACGTGCTGTGACCCTCCCATCTCTCTGCCGCCGGCGCAAAGGGACATCCCGAATAAATGCAACGTTGTAAAGCAACGTATTGAGTTGTAGGCTGTGGATAAACAGATTTTATAAAGTAATTATAATGCCAATTAACCCCTTTGTTTCCAGAGATGAAGATATCATGTTTATGTTGCTTTGCAATGCATTGCAGGCCCCTCTAGCTGCAAAAGGGTTAAGAATGATTAGAGCCGTTAATATGCATAAATTAGCCGGGATTATTTATTGATCACCTATTCTGAGACTTGACACTCTCTCTTCTTTTGAATTCTCTCCTCTCTTTCACACTCCTTCCCACGCTCCAAGTCGCTCACAGACACAGGGTACAGACAGTATTACGAGGTAACAGCATGGGTCTAACAGCCTTACCCGCTGCACTAACGCGCGGTACATGTACAGTATGTGCGTATGTACAGTATGTGCGCATGTACTCCTCGCTAGGGGTGGGGGGGTACAATGAGTATTTGGATCTCTCCAGCACAACATTATCCCCGTGAAAATTAACATGCAGCAGAGTATAAAGGTACCGAGCATGGCGATACACTTTTCGGAACCCATGTTCCAGAAGATATATTTTGAGTTTAGGGCCCTTAGCAGCCTGGCCTTGTTCAGTTCGCATGCTGGCTGCTTACGCTGCCTTTTTCATTGACACAAATAGCAGCAGCAGTTGTGTTCTCCATGGCAGATGTTTCTCTGGGGGGGGGGACAATAAATAGTTAGGAGCCAGCGTGGTATTGGAGAGGGGGGGAGGGGATCAGTCGGCAGCTCTGTTTCACTGTGTGTGTTAGTGTGTATCTGTGACACTGACACACACTCGCATCTTCGCTCTCCCCTCTGACTACCTCCGCCCCCAGCAGTCACACACACCTCCTCTCCGCTCCCCCTGCTCTCACTAAACTGTGCAGCGGTAACTTCACCTGTCAATCAGGTGAGTCATCACTGCGCACAGCGCAGGCGCCAGGGGGGACATTTTAGGCACCCAGGATTTTTCCATTCCGGTCATAAATATATACACACATACATACATACACACATACATACATACATACATACATACATACATATATATTGTTAAACATGTGTAAAAGAAATATATATGCATAGTACATAGTTACATACACACTTTCTGTATCGTTTAACTGAAGTAACTGCCACTATAATGTTTATACGCTTTTATCAGATCATTTCTTTGATTTAAAAGAATCTGAGGTTCATCCATGTGGCTGCAGGTCATGCTTTGTATTCCTTTACACTGCGGCATGTTAATTTTCAGGCGAAACAGGAGACGCTTTTTGCTTGACTTCTCTAGCACCGTATGGGCTCTAACACTGTGTGTTTACCGTTAACTGATCTTGCGTTGGTACGCAAGGCACTAACCATTCTCTGTGCCACCCGGAGCATGCCTCCATGTCTCTGTGCCACCCGCAGCATGCCTCCATGTCTCTGTGCCACCCGCAGCATGCCTCCATCTCTGTGCCACCCGGAGCGTGCCTCCATGTCTCTGTGCCACCCGGAGCGTGCCTCCATCTCTCTGTGCCACTCGGAGCGTGCCTCCATGTCTCTGTGCCACCCGGAGTGTGCCGCCATGTCTCTGTGCCACCCGGAGCGTGCCTCCATGTCTCTGTGCCACCCGCAGCGTGACTCCATCTCTCTGTGCCACCCGGAGCGTGCCTCCATCTCTGTGCCACCCAGAGCGTGCCTCCATCTCTCTGTGCCACCCGGAGCGTGCCTCCATCTCTCTGTGCCACCCGCAGCGTGACTCCATCTCTCTGTGCCACCCGGAGCGTGCCTCCATCTCTCTGTGCCACCCGGAGCGTGCCTCCATGTCTCTGTGCCACCCGCAGCGTGACTCCATCTCTCTGTGCCACCCGGAGCGTGCCTCCATCTCTCTGTGCCACCCGCAGCGTGACTCCATCTCTCTGTGCCACCCGGAGCGTGCCTCCATGTCTCTGTGCCACCCGGAGCGTGCCTCCATGTCTCTGTGCCACCCGCAGCGTGACTCCATCTCTCTGTGCCACCCGGAGCGTGCCTCCATCTCTGTGCCACCCGGAGCGTGCCTCCATCTCTCTGTGCCACCCGGAGCGTGCCTCCATCTCTCTGTGCCACCCGGAGCGTGCCTCCATGTCTCTGTGCCACCCGGAGCGTGCCTCCATGTCTCTGTGCCACCCGCAGCGTGCCTCCATGTCTCTGCCACCCGGAGCGTGCCTCCATGTCTCTGTGCCACCCGCAGCGTGCCTCCATCTCTCTGTGCCACCCGGAGCGTGCCTCCATCTCTCTGTGCCACCCGCAGCGTGCCTCCATGTCTCTGTGCCACCCGCAGCGTGCCTCCATCTCTCTGTGCCACCTGGGGCTTGCCTCCATCTCTGTGTGCCACCCGGGGCGTGCCTCCATCTCTCTGTGCCACCCGGGGCGTGCCTCCATCTCTCTGTGCCACCCGGAGCGTGCCTCCATCTCTCTGTGCCACCCGGAGCGTGCCTCCATCTCTCTGTGCCACCCGGAGCGTGCCTCCATCTCTCTGTGCCACCCGGAGCGTGCCTCCATCTCTCTGACACCCAGAGGTGCCTCCATCTCTGTGAAGACTAAACACAATGTAGCCAGAACATGTATGGATATAGTGTACACCGCATGCTGCTTTCCACACTGAGCGTGGCTGCATGTTTGCTTTTCCTTGCAGTGGTTTGAGAACTTGGCATGGTGAGCTTGAGCAAACGTTTGTGCAGATGTCACCTCGTCTTTCTGTAGCCCAGGGGGTGGCCAGCTCCAGTCCACAAGAGCTACTGTCAGGATTTCAGTTGAATATTGAGCCACCTGTGCTGAAGCAGGGATTTCCTGAAACCCCGACCTGTTTGTAGCTCTTGTGAACTGGAGTTGGCCGCCCCTGCTGCAGAACAGAACAATTTGACATGTTTTACAGGTTTTTTTAAGAATCATTTAATTTTTTTTTAAAGAAACCAAATCTAGCAAAAAATAATGATTTGAAAGTAAATTTTTTGCCGTCCTCAAAAAACCTTTTATTGAGTCTCAGGGGTCGGCATGTGGGAGTCCAGAGATCTGTGGGACACAGGCAGAACCTGTTGATCCCAGAGGAAGGTAGAATAAATAAACAGCCGGGTCAGAACCTCTTCCTTGATCCCGCGTAGGGGGGAGCAGACGCACGAAGCTCCGTGTGTTCCTTCTCTGGCATCTCATTTGCCCGCTTGTCTTCCAGGAGATAAAGAAGTTTGTGCAGGAAGTGTCTGAACGCATTAAGAAGACCCGCGATAAATATGGCATCAATGACAACGGCACCACTGAGGTAGGTAACCTTGATGGACGAGGTGTGTTGAACCACTGCTGCTGGAATACGTCGGAGGCCTGGTTCTCGTGGGACCGGAGTCTATTATCCTCCTCATCCTATTACAATGTGTCACCATCTTAATATTCTGTAGGGTTTTTCCCCATTGTCTTTACCTCTAGTTCTGTGCTATGGAGCATGTTGCCGACATGTAATCTCTCTCTCCTCTCTCTCTCTTTTCTCTCTCTCTCCTCTCTCTCTTTTCTCTCTCTCTCTCCTCTCTCTCGAATAGAAGATACCGTTCTTTGGCCAGCTAAATGCTTTTATTTGAGCGAGCTTTCGATATACACTGATCTCTTCTTCCAGAGATGTTGCAATGAATAAAGCAAGAAAGGTTTAACTTAAAATAATACTGATAATTGTATGTACTTCAGAATGGGCAGCAGTAATAACCTGGGGGGTTTCCTTTTTGGGAAAACTGATTAACTCGATGTTAGTGATTTTGTATTATGATTATACACAAAAGACCATAGGAATGTATACTTCCTGCACAGGCGTTAGAACACTATGTTGAGTTGTGTATGTACGCTTCGGGTATTTTTTCACGTCCTAGTGTTGACAGACTGAGCTGCTTCAGCACTTGGGTCATATAATGAGCATTCCCTGTGGAACTGAGGGTGTGAAACGCTGCTCTGGTAAGAGTGACCCGAGCATCGCTTCTGTCTCCCTGCCAGCGGATACATGTAACATTGTATCATTCTAACGGAGTGTGTTCTCTCGGTGTGTCTGATCACCGTGTTCTCTGTGTGTGTCTGATCACCGTGTTCCCTCTGTGTGTCTGATCACCGTGTTCCCTCTGTGTGTCTGATCACCGTGTTCCCTCTGTGTGTCTGATCACCGTGTTCTCTCTGTGTGTCTGATCACCGTGTTCTCTCTGTGTGTCTGATCACCGTGTTCTCTCTGTGTGTCTGATCACCGTGTTCTCTCTGTGTGTCTGATCACCGTGTTCTCTCTGTGTGTCTGATCACCGTGTTCCCTCTGTGTGTCTGATCACCGTGTTCCCTCTGTGTGTCTGATCACCGTGTTCCCTCTGTTTGTCTGATCACCGTGTTCTCTCTGTGTGTCTGATCACCATGTTCTCTCTGTGTGTCTGATCACCGCGTTCTCTCTGTGTGACTGATCACCGTGTTCCCTCTGTGTGTTTGATCACCGTGTTCTCTCTGTGTGTCTGATCACCGTGTTCTCTCTGTGTGTCTGATCACCGTGTTCTCTCTGTGTGTCTGATCACCGCGTTCTCTCTGTGTGACTGATCACCGTGTTCCCTCTGTGTGTTTGATCACCGTGTTCTCTCTGTGTGTCTGATCACCGTGTTCTCTCTGTGTGTCTGATCACCGTGTTCTCTCTGTGTGTCTGATCACCGCGTTCACTCTGTGTGTCTGATCACCGTGTTCCCTCTGTGTGTCTGATCACCGTGTTCTCTCTGTGTGTCTGATCACCGTGTTCTCTCTGTGTGTCTGATCACCGTGTTCTCTCTGTGTGTCTGATCACCGTGTTCTCTCTGTGTGTCTGATCACCGTGTTCTCTCTGTGTGTCTGATCACCGTGTTCTCTCTGTGTTCTGATCACCGTGTTCCCTCTGTGTGTCTGATCACCGTGTTCCCTCTGTGTGTCTGATCACCGCGTTCCCTGTGTGTCTGATCACCGTGTTCCCTGTGTGTCTGATCACCGTGTTCTCTCTGTGTGTCTGATCACTGTGTTCCCTCTGTGTCTGATCACCGTGTTCCCTCTGTGTGTCTGATCACCGTGTTCTCTCTGTGTGTCTGATCACCGTGTTCTCTCTGTGTGTCTGATCACCGTGTTCCCTCTGTGTGTCTGATCACCGTGTTCTCTCTGTGTGTCTGATCACCGTGTTCTCTCTGTGTGTCTGATCACCGTGTTCTCTCTGTGTGTCTGATCACCGTGTTCTCTCTGTGTGTCTGATCACTGTGTTCCCTCTGTGTCTGATCACCATGTTCCCTCTGTGTGTCTGATCACCGTGTTCTCTCTGTGTGTCTGATCACCGTGTTCTCTTTGTGTGTCTGATCACCGTGTTCTCTCTGTGTGTCTGATCACCGTGTTCCCTCAGTGTGTCTGATCACCGTGTTCTCTCTGTGTCTGATCACCGTGTTCTCTCTGTGTCTGATCACCGTGTTCTCTCTGTGTCTGATCACCGTGTTCCCTCTGTGTGTCTGATCACCGTGTTCCCTCTGTGTGTCTGATCACCGTGTTCTCTCTGTGTGTCTGATCACCGTGTTCTCTCTGTGTGTCTGATCACCGTCTTCTCTCTGTGTGTCTGATCACCGTCTTCTCTCTGTGTGTCTGATCACCGTGTTCTCTCTGTGTGTCTGATCACCGTGTTCTCTCTGTGTGTCTGATCACCGTGTTCCCTCAGTGTGTCTGATCACCGTGTTCTCTCTATGTGTCTGATCACCGTGTTCTCTCTGTGTCTGATCACCGTGTTCCCTCTGTGTGTCTGATCACCGTGTTCTCTCTGTGTGTCTGATCACCGTCTTCTCTCTGTGTGTCTGATCACCGTGTTGCCTCTGTGTCTGATCACCGTGTACCCTCTGTGTGTCTGATCACCGTGTTCCCTCTGTGTGTCTGATCACCGTGTTCCCTCTGTTTGTCTGATCACCGTGTTCTCTCTGTGTGTCTGATCACCGTGTTCCCTCTGTGTGTCTGATCACCGTGTTCCCTCTGTGTGTCTGATCACCGTGTTCCCTCTGTGTGTCTGATCACCGTGTTCTCTCTGTGTGTCTGATCACCGCGTTCTCTGTGTGTCTGATCACCGTGTTCTCTCTGTGTGTCTGATCACCGTGTTCTCTCTCTGTGTCTGATCACCGTGTTCCCTCTGTGTGTCTGATCACCGCGTTCTCTGTGTGTCTGATCACCGTGTTCCCTCTGTGTGTCTGATCACCGTGTTCCCTCTGTGTGTCTGATCACCGTGTTCTCTCTGTGTGTCTGATCACCGCGTTCTCTGTGTGTCTGATCACCGTGTTCTCTCTCTGTGTCTGATCACTGTGTTCCCTCTGTGTGTCTGATCACCGTGTTCTCTCTGTGTGTCTGATCACCGTGTTCTCTCTGTGTTCTGATCACCGTGTTCCCTCTGTGTGTCTGATCACCGTGTTCCCTCTTTGTGTCTGATCACCGTGTTCCCTCTGTGTGTCTGATCACCGTGTTCCCTCTGTGTGTCTGATCACCGTGTTCTCTCTGTGTGTCTGATCACCGTGTTCTCTCTGTGTGTCTGATCACCGTGTTCTCTCTGTGTGTCTGATCACCGTGTTCTCTCTGTGTGTCTGATCACCGTGTTCTCTCTGTGTGTCTGATCACCGCGTTCTCTGTGTGTCTGATCACCGTGTTCTCTCTGTGTGTCTGATCACCGTGTTCTCTCTCTGTGTCTGATCACTGTGTTCCCTCTGTGTGTCTGATCACCGCGTTCTCTGTGTGTCTGATCACCGTGTTCTCTCTGTGTGTCTGATCACCGTGTTCTCTCTCTGTGTCTGATCACCGTGTTCCCTCTGTGTGTCTGATCACCGTGTTCCCTCTGTGTGTCTGATCACCGTGTTCCCTCAGTGTGTCTGATCACCGTGTTCTCTCTCTGTGTGTCTGATCACCGTGTTCTCTCTCTGTGTGTCTGATCACCGTGTTCTCTCTCTGTGTCTGATCACTGTGTTCCCTCTGTGTGTCTGATCACCGTGTTCTCTCTGTGTGTCTGATCACCGTGTTCTCTCTGTGTTCTGATCACCGTGTTCCCTCTGTGTGTCTGATCACCGTGTTCTCTCTGTGTGTCTGATCACCGTGTTCTCTCTGTGTGTCTGATCACTGTGTTCCCTCTGTGTCTGATCACCGTGTTCCCTCTGTGTGTCTGATCACCGTGTTCTCTCTGTGTGTCTGATCACCGTGTTCTCTCTGTGTGTCTGATCACCGTGTTCCCTCAGTGTGTCTGATCACCGTGTTCTCTCTGTGTCTGATCACTGTGTTCTCTCTGTGTCTGATCACCGTGTTCCCTCTGTGTGTCTGATCAACGTGTTCTCTCTGTGTGTCTGATCACCGTGTTCTCTCTGTGTGTCTGATCACCGTGTTCTCTCTGTGTGTCTGATCACCGTGTTCTCTCTGTGTGTCTGATCACCGTGTTCTCTCTGTGTGTCTGATCACCGTGTTCTCTCTGTGTGTCTGATCACCGTGTTCTCTCTGTGTGTCTGATCACCGTGTTCTCTCTGTGTGTCTGATCACTGTGTTCCCTCTGTGTCTGATCACTGTGTTCCCTCTGTGTGTGTCTGATCACCGTGTTCTCTCTGTGTGTCTGATCACCGTGTTCTCTCTGTGTGTCTGATCACACTGTTCTCTCTGTGTGTCTGATCACCGTGTTCTCTCTGTGTGTCTGATCACCGTGTTTTCTCTGTGTGTCTGATCACCGTGTTCTCTCTGTGTGTCTGATCACCGTGTTCTCTCTGTGTGTCTGCTCACCGCGTTCTCTGTGTGTCTGATCACCGTGTTCTCTCTGTGTGTCTGATCACCGCGTTCTCTCTGTGTGTCTGATCACCGCGTTCTCTCTGTGTGTCTGATCACCGCGTTCTCTCTGTGTGTCTGATCACCGTGTTCCCTCTGTGTGTCTGATCACCGTGTTCTCTCTGTGTGTCTGATCACCGTGTTCTCTCTGTGTGTCTGATCACCGTGTTCTCTCTGTGTGTCTGATCACCGTGTTCCCTCTGTGTGTCTGATCACCGTGTTCTCTCTGTGTGTCTGATCACCGTGTTCTCTCTGTGTGTCTGATCACCGTGTTCTCTCTGTGTGTCTGATCACCGTGTTCTCTCTGTGTGTCTGATCACCGTGTTCTCTCTGTGTGTCTGATCACCGTGTTCTCTCTGTGTGTGTCTGATCACCGCGTTCTCTCTGTGTGTCTGATCACCGTGTTCCCTCTGTGTGTCTGATCACCGTGTTCTCTCTGTGTGTCTGATCACACTGTTCTCTCTGTGTGTCTGATCACCGTGTTCTCTCTGTGTGTCTGATCACACTGTTCTCTCTGTGTGTCTGATCACCGTGTTTTCTCTGTGTGTCTGATCACCGTGTTCTCTCTGTGTGTCTGATCACCGTGTTCTCTCTGTGTGTCTGATCACCGTGTTCTCTCTGTGTGTCTGATCACCGTGTTCTCTCTGTGTGTCTGATCACCGTGTTCCCTCTGTGTGTCTGATCACCGTGTTCTCTCTGTGTGTCTGATCACCGTGTTCTCTCTGTGTGTCTGATCACCGTGTTCTCTCTGTGTGTCTGATCACCGTGTTCTCTCTGTGTGTCTGATCACCGTGTTCTCTCTGTGTGTCTGATCACCGCGTTCTCTGTGTGTCTGATCACCGCGTTCTCTGTGTGTCTGATCACCGCGTTCTCTGTGTGTCTGATCACCGCGTTCTCTCTGTGTGTCTGATCACCGTGTTCTCTCCTTGTTCTTGGTTTAGCCGCGGGTGTTATATCAGCTGGACAGAATCACCCCCACGCAGCTGGAGAAGTTTTTAGAGACCTGTCGCGATAAGTACATGAGGTAAGTGCTGTCCATGTAACATTTGTGTGGGATGTGTAGGGTGCATAACACTGCACCTTGTGTCATTGTGTCATCTTTCTGAGAGGTACAGACTTGGTGTGTGTTAGGTACGTACAGTCTCTGTATTGTGAGGGATAGACTTGACAGGAGTGGAGACCTTTTGACTTAAGTGAGCGAAACTAGTCCCTTCAGACTCTTGTCAATGTCTCACTGGTGTGTGGTAGGTAGACTTGATTCATCCTTTTTGTGTTTGTGCCTATAACAATGTTTATCCCTTCCTGTATAAGAGCCACACTGTGAGTTATCTGTGTCTTTTGTGCTTGTTACTATATGTAGAAGATAGATATCGCCTGCCTGTGCCCTCCTCTTCTAGTGTTTTGCTTGGGTGTGACTAAGGCTGCGAACCCTCTGCGGCCGGCGGGGCGCGCGGCCGCGAACCACCAGACCCTTGCCCGAATGGTCCCTGCCCCCGCTGCCTCCTTCCGGCAGGGCTGACTACGTACTGTGACGCGTCAGCCGGCCGATACTGCAAGAATCTAGTGATTTTCGGTGTTGACGCGTCACGTGGTACGCGAGTCAGCCAATGGGGAGGAGGGGAGGGAAGGAGCTAGATGGGAGGCGCCTTGGGCGGGGAGCAGTGAAGGAGCTGTGGGTTATTAAAGTGTGTGTGTGTGTGTGTGTGTGTGTGGACGGCACCACGATCAGAGCCCTCCCTCCCACTCCCGCCCCCCTCCCTCTCCGGCTCCCTACAGACCGCATATCGCGGTCTGTGTCTGTAAGCGCCCTGGCTGTCTGCAGTGCGGGCGCGCTGACGGAGGGAGCGGGCGAGTTAGCCGCGGTATCACTTTTCCCCTGAGCTTCCCTGTACTTCTCCTCCTTTGTCCCTCGGCAGAGCTCAGATGGAGCCAGGCTCCGCTGTGGGGGCTCTCTGTGCACAGAGTATCGGGGAGCCCGGCACGCAGATGACCCTGAAAACGTTTCACTTTGCTGGAGTGGCTTCTATGAACATAACCCTGGGTGTGCCTCGCATCAAGGAGATCATCAACGCCTCGAAGAACATCAGGTGTGTTCATATTTACCAGTCTGCCAGAAGTGCGGAAAGGTCTCCTATTTAGAGGTGTGTAATGGTGGGGTCAGATTGCTACATATTGGATAAGTTAAGGGAGTATTTTAATGGCCGTGAGGGAGAGGTTTGTATTACGGATGAGCGTGTCACACATTGGGCGAAATATGTGATGGGGGTCAGGGTGTGTGATGGGGGGTAGGGTGTGTGCGCGATGGGGTTAGAGTGTCACCCACTGGGTGAGAGATTGGTGAGGGTGTCCCATTGTGTATGTGATGGGCTTAGGTTGTCACACATTGGGTATGGGTGAGGGTGTCACATTGGGTGAGAGGTGTGTGTGATGGGTGAGGGTGTAGCACATTGGGTGAGGTGTGTGTGTGTGTGTGTGTGTGTGTGTGTGTGTGTGGTGAGTTTAGGGTGTCACTCATTGGGTATGAGTGAGGGTGTCACATTGGGTGAGGTGTGTGTGTGGTGGGTTTAGGATGTCACCCATTGGGTGAGAGGTGTGTGGTGAGTTTAGGGTGTCACTCATTGGGTATGAGTGAGGGTGTCACATTGGGTGAGATGTGTGTGTGGTGGGTTTAGGATGTCACCCATTGGGTGAGAGGTGTGTGGTGAGTTTAGGGTGTCACTCATTGGGTATGGGTGAGGGTGTCACATTGGGTGAGGTGTGTGTGGTGGGTTTAGGATGTCACCCATTGGGTGAGAGGTGTGTGTGATGGGTGAGGGTGTAGCACATTGGGTGAGAGGTGTGTGCGTGATGGGTGAGGGTGTCGCACATTGGGTGAGAGGTGTGTGTGATGGGTGTGGGTGTCACCTATTTGGGTGAGCTGTACTTTCTGCCCTCTGCTAGAAGCCGGGGTGAATCCCGCCTGGATTGTAACTTCATGTCCTCACCGCTTGCTTCACTGCAGCACGCCCATCATTACCGCCCAGCTGGACACAGACAATAACGCTGATTTTGCTCGTCTGGTGAAAGGCAGAATCGAGAAGACCTTGCTTGGAGAGGTAAGCGACTGGAAGCTCTTCTGGCCAGTGCTTCCGTCTCCCTGTATTGCATCTCTGTTCCTCCATATTACACTGTGTACTGTATACTTGTACAATAAAGTGCTGTGTGCTTGGTCAGCACTATATATGAGTAAAGCATTTATAATAATGCCCCTGTGCTGGTGCCTTCATCCTGCAGGTTTCACCCCTCAGCTCTGGGGAGCCTGCGTTGTGTTGGGTTACATTGTGTTTCTGAGTGCCCGGAGCTTTATTTGCTGTGTTTGTTGCATCTCTGTACAGATCTCAGAGTACATTGAAGAAGTGTTTCTTCCTGATGACTGTTTTCTCCTGGTGAAGCTTTCTATGGAACGCATACGGCTTTTGAGGCTGGAAGTAAGTAACTCTGGACCTAACACTACTACCTTAAAGATATTAGGTGGCACATATTTCTAACCCCTGCTTTATATAGGGTCTCATATACCAGGAACACATCCCTGTCACTCGGACATTAGGGACAGGTACCTCTCTCTTTCCCTTGTTCACTAACAGTGACATCATAAAACACTTACCTGTCGCACTATTCTTCAGAGGTATCAGGAATACTTACCTCTCCCTCTGCCGCCCCTCGCCTCTCCCTGTGCCACCCCACGCCTCTCCCTGTGCCGCCTCTCGCTCTGACGCCCCTCGCCTCTCGCTCTGACGCCTCTCGCTCTGACGCCCCTCGCCTCTCGCTCTGACGCCCCTCGCCTCTCGCCCTGACGCCTCTCGCCCCTCGACTCTCGCTGTGACGCCCCTCGCCTCTCGCTGTGACGCCCCTCGCCTCTCGCTGTGACGCCCCTCGCCTCTCGCTGTGACGCCCCTCGCCTCTCGCTGTGACGCCCCTCGCCTCTCGCTGTGACGCCCCTCGCCTCTCGCTGTGACGCCTCTCGCTGTGACGCCCCTCGCCTCTCGCTCTGCCGCCCCCCCTCGCTCTGCCGCCCCCCGTCGCCTCTCGCTCTGCCGTCGCCTCTCGCTCTGCCGCCCCCCCTCGCCTCTCGCTCTGCCGCCCCCCCTCGCCTCTCGCTCTGCCGCCCCCCCTCGCCTCTCGCTCTGCAGCCCCCCCTCGCCTCTCGCTCTGCCGCCCCCCCTCGCCTCTCGCTCTGCCGCCCCCCCTCGCCTCTCGCTCTGCCGCCCCCCGTCGCCTCTCGCTCTGCCGCCCCCCCTCGCCTCTCGCTCTGCCGCCCCCCCTCGCCTCTCGCTCTGCCGCCCCCCCTCGCCTCTCGCTCTGCCGCCCCCCCTCGCCTCTCGCTCTGCCGCCCCCCCTCGCCTCTCGCTCTGCCGCCCCCCCTCGCCTCTCGCTCTGCCGCCCCCCCTCGCCTCTCGCTCTGCCGCCCCCCCTCGCCTCTCGCTCTGCCGCCCCCCCCCTCGCCTCTCGCTCTGCCGCCCCCCCCTCGCCTCTCGCTCTGCACACACACAAGCATGTGCTGTGATGTTATTTTGATGATCTTTCCCCGAGGTGAATGCAGAGACCGTGCGATACTCGATCTGCATGTCCAAGCTGCGTGTGAAGCCGGGAGACATCGCCGTGCACGGAGAGGCGGTGGTGTGCGTCACCCCACGAGAGAACAGCAAGAGCTCCATGTATTATGTCTTACAGACCCTGAAAGGGGAGCTCCCAAAGGTGAGCACGTGGTCCACCACGTGGCAAAGAGCAAGACTGAGTGCAGAATGTAATAAGTGGGATCACAGCGTGGGCTAATGAAAGTGCTGGGGACAGAATCCCGCGGCCTTATTTACCAACATACATTTTCATATCTTTTTTTTTTTTTCTCTCAAGCAGCCTCCCCCCCTCCCCCCTCCCCCCCTCATCACCCCTTTAATATGTGCATCAATACAATTCACACGATATCTAATTAGCTAAGTTGCTGATCGATCGGCGAAGATTCGGCTCGGGGTTCACTAAATGGCTGTCAGTGCAGCAGAAGAGGGCCAAAGATGCAAAGTTCTGTGGGGAAGATCATGTGACCAGGCAGTCACTGGATACAATTGGTGTAATGCTAGAGAGAGGGCAGGGCTCAAAAAGGGGTGTGCCAGAGCCTGTTTCAGAAGAGGAAGGGGATGTGACTTTGTAAATGGTTGCTATAGAAACAAAAAATGCTTGTTACATTATAATAGGAAACAATTGAGGACACTAGATATGTGTGTGCGGGAGAAATTCACTTAATTGCACGCCACAAGTAGTATAAAATATAACTTTTAATAAAGTGTTTTCTTAAAACACATATCGCTGAGTGTGGGTATAACAGTAATTAAAAAATCATCCAAAAGTGCAGCAATGAGCCCAAAACACCCTCCTAATAACTAATCTGACACAAACAATTAGTACAAAAAAAATCGGAAAGCGGCACACAGCAATAAAAAAAAGTCCAAAATGCAACTAATAGGAAAAAAGCTTAATTAATGAAAAATACAGAAGATTACATTGCCAAGCGCAGATATATACACTAATGACTATAGTTGACTGCATTATGTTCTATATTAATGTATGGTTAGCAGGTAGATTTTGTGCATTATACTTGCTCTGTTTATTTATGGGTCAGGTTTTGCTATGGAGGTCTGTATTGTGCCTTTTACCCTATTACATTGCGCATGTGTATATCCAGGAGTCTCTCTCCTCACACTTGCGCTGTGACTAATGTTACCATGGCAACCTGTTCCCTTTAAATAGCTTTGCTTACATGCTCCTGCAGAACTGTCCCTGACAAAGCTCCGTAGCTGGACGGAAACGTGCGTTGGGCACGTAATGACGTCATCAGCCTCCGTTATGGAGCTGTGTTAGTGGCTAGTGTTGCCGATGTCTAAAGCCTACCGGACCAGCTTATGAATATATTACTATTTAGATATTAACTTTACGCGCGCTCTTCTCATTGCTGCTAGTGTTCGCTGGGGAGAGTATTATTCATGTGACTACTCCCGGTCTAGCTATTACCTTGAGCGCTAGAGGATATTACCTTGAGCGCTGCCAGGCGGCCACTGGGAACGCGTCACGCAGCCTTTTAGCTGTGCGCCAATTACTTGATCTCCATTAGAGATGTATTAATATCTCTGTATACATTAGTATATTCTGGCTGCTTACTATTACATTTATATCCATTATCGCTCACAGGGCAATGGATTGATTTGTGGAACACTCTATACCGGCTACACCTCCTTATTTATACTACATGGTTGCACTATCTGCTTCAGGGCTAGCTTTTACTAGCAGCATCACTGAGGTGTTTAGCTGAGGCTGTGTCCGGAGTTGGTGGATATTTACCATCATTGCTTATATATAGCCAACATCTTTTCCCCATCTGACTACTAATTGTTTGTCAAAACACAGAACCCCAGTAAGCTCTTTTTGGGAACCCCTGAGCCCCCACAAAATATATATATATATATATTATGTATATATATGTATATATATATATATGTATAGGTGTCAAAATGGAGTGCTATTGAGCGTGGCATATGTATACAACAGACGACAGGGAAGCCCAATGCTACATCCAACATGACAGAAATACACAGTAAAATACTCATTGTTTGTGTCAGATTAGTTATTAGGAGGGAGTTTTTGGCTCATTGCTGCACTTTTTGATGATTTTTTTTATTACTGTTATACTCGCACTCAGCGATATGTGTTTTAAGAAAACACTTTATTAAAAGTTATATGTTATACTACTTGTGGTGTGCGTTAGTGTTGGACCGGGTCCTACTTAAAAAAAAAAAAAATAACAGGTAACGGGTACCCGGCCAAAATTAAATGATCTTCCCGGCCCGGTACCCGGTTACTCGGTTGGCACTTACTTGGGGGTGGAGGAAGACAGCGGCAACATCTAGGCAGGTCAGCAGCGGTCCGGTGGCGGCATCAGCAGTTTGTGTTCAGCCCGCGCGGGGGCTGCAGGACTCCATAGAAGTGCGAGCTGGGGAACCATGTGACCGGAGCAGAAGCGTTCCTATTGGACAGCCAGCTGGGTCTTCAGGTATTACCCGGCGCCGGGCCCACTTCTCAGTTGCCGGGTCCGGGTAATGTCCGGGTAGCTGAAAACCTGCCGGGTAATTTCCGGGTACTCGGTACATCACTAGTGTGCATTTAAGTGAATTTCTCCCGAGCACACTATCTAGTGGCCTCAATTGTTTTCCGATTCACTTTCAGATCACAGTCTGCACCCACTTTTTATCACTATTACTTATTTTCACTATTACTTATTTTCACTATTACTTATTATCACTATTACTTATTATCACTATAACTTATTATCACTATTACTTATCACTATTACTTATTATCACTATTACTTATTATCACTATTACTTATTATCACTATTACTTATTATCACTATTACTTATTATCACTGTTACTTATTATCACTATTACTTATTATCACTATTACTTATTACATTTTTGTCTACTAGTATGGTTACTAGTTGATCACGTCCTACCACCCCCACCTTCTCCCCTCTGACATTATAATACATTAAAATTTGAATTCAGAGTTGTTTTAAAAAAAGAAAAAGTATTTTCTCATAGTACAGAACTGATTTATTTAATAAAAAAAAAAAATGAAAAACCCACGTGGGATACTGCTAGTTCTGCAGCTTTAATATGCTAAGGCCTTGTTTAAAGGTCCTTGTACAGTAAGTGACTGATGTACAGGCATACCCCGCATTAACGTACGCAATGGGACCGGAGCATGTATGGTAACACAGGCATACCCCGCATTAACGTACGCAATGGGACCGCAGCGTGTATGTAACACAGGCATACCCCGCATTAACGTACGCAATGGGACCGGAGCATGTATGTAACACAGGCATACCCCGCATTAACGTACGCAATGGGACCGGAGCATGTATGTAACACAGGCATACCACGCATTAACGTACGCAATGGGACCGCAGCGTTTATGTAACACAGGCATACCCCGCATTAACGTACGCAATGGGACGGGAGCGTGTATGTAACACAGGCATACCCCGCATTAACGTACGCAATGGGACCGGAGCATGTATGTAACACAGGCATACCCCGCATTAACGTACGCAATGGGACCGGAGCATGTATGTAACACAGGCATACCCCGCATTAACGTACGCAATGGGACCGGAGCATGTATGTAACACAGGCATACCCCGCATTAACGTACGCAATGGGATCGGAGCATGTATGTAACACAGGCATACCCCGCATTAACGTTCGCAATGGGACCGGAGCATGTATGTAAAGCGAAAATGTACTTAAAGTGAAGCACTACCATTTCCCCACTTATCGATGCATGTACAGTACTGCAATCGTCATACACGTGCATAACTGATGTAAATAACGCATGTGTAACAGGCTCTATAGTCTCCCCGCTTGCGCACAGCTTCGGTACAGGTAGGGAGCCGGTATTGCTGTTCAGGACGTGCTGACAGGCGCATGCGTGAGCTGCCGTTTGCCTATTGGGCGATATGTCCTTACTCGCGAGTGAACTTAAAGTGAGTGTCCTTAAACCGGGGTATGCCTGTATTGTGTTCTTTTTCTCACACTGTATTGCCGTAATATTTGTCCTTGCTACATCACTCCTAGTGGTCACTGCGTGGCATGGCACCCGTGGAGCTTACCTGCTTACTGTATGCGGGATTTTCCTACCGAGCGTGTCCCTCCGTGTTATTACCGCATACATATAGTATAAACCTTTTGTGACCATCCAAATTGTTTGTGCCCTTGTTTAAAACAGACTCTGCTGAAATCGGGCGCAGGGAGGGCAGGGTTTCTTCCAAGATATTTAATGTTTTCATGTTTTTTTAAGGAGTGTATTGGGGTAGAAAAACAAGAGGAGGGGGTTCTGCAAAGTAGTAATAACAGACAAAAAGGCAAACACCGGTCTCCAGTATTAACATTTGGTTTCAAATAAACAGCAAGTCCTTGATACGATGTGTATTTCACATAGTTAATATCAAAACCAGGGGTCGCAAGGGCCACGAACAGGCCAGCTTTTATGGATATACCTGCTTCAGTGCAGGTGGTTCAGTCGAACACTGATTGAGCCACCTGTGCTGAAGCAAGGGTATCCATTAAACCTGGCCCTGTTGGTGGACCTTGAGGACTGGGTTTGAGACCTCTGATCTAAAGCATGAGACCCCATCCGTGTAGGTCTAATCCAGGGGTAGCCAGCTCCAGTCAAGGGCCAGGTATTCGGGATATCCCTGCTTCAGCACAGGTGGCTCAGTCGAAGACTGAATAAATTAGGGCTGGGACCCGCTGCGGGCGGCTGCACGGACGGCTGCACGGGCTTTCCTCACCAGCAGGGGAATCCTCCCGAGCCGGTCCCGGTCCCCCCTGGCTGCACAGCTCACTACACGCTGTGACGCGTCAGCCGCTACGGGATACAAGAGAATTGTAATCCCTAGCTTCGACGCGTCACGTGGTGTGGCTGTGAGCCAATGAGGAGGGGAGGCTTCGGGAGCGGGGAGGAGTGTGGAGGGAAAGCAGCATGAGTGCCTGTGTGTGTGTGTGTGTGTGTGTGTGTGTGTGTGTGTGTGTGTGTGTGTGTGTGTGTGTGTGTGTGTGTGTGTGTGTGTGTGTGTGTGTGTGTGTGTGTGTCTGAGTCTGAGTGCCTATCTGTGTTTGTGTGTGTGCGTGAGTGCCTGCCTCTGTCTGTCTGTCTGTCTGTGTGTCTGTGTGTCTGTGTCTGTGTATGTGTGTGCCTGAGTGCGTGAGTGGCTGCCTCTGTCTGTGTGTGTGAGTGTGTGTGTGTGTTGCTTGTGATCAGCAGCTCGAGCCCGTGGAGGGAGGGGGGGAGAGTAGCGGGTCCCTCTGCTCAAGCCACGCCCCCCTCCCGCTCAAGCCTCCCGCTCCCTACAGACCGCATATCGCGGTCTGTGTATGTCAGCGCCCCACCTGTCTGCAGTGCGGGAGCGCTGACGGACGGAGCGGGGCCTTAGCCTAATAAGCAAAGATTCTCATCCCCTCTTAAAGTACAAGTGTCACTTGTTTGCTTCTTGTGCAAAATGTGATCAGTTCCTGTTATCTTTGAGCCTGTTTAATGTAATCTTATCTGGCAGTGTTTGTTCAATCCCTGAACCTCTTGAAGCTAATTGCGCTGCCACCGTTAGCCAAATAAGCAGAGAAACCCATCTGGATCGATTAATGTTCCTGCACGTGCAGCGGCGTTCCCAGGCAGTCTCATCTCACAGGTGCAATCCCATGTCGCTGAACAAAATCCATGTTGTAGAGTATGTAACAATATAACTTCCTTTAAACTATTCTAACCATGCTAAAAGCAAAGCAAATTATTTTTCTTCTGGGCCTTTGAATGGGGGAGTGTTTTGTCAAACACATCTTGTGTTTATGTATGTATGTATGTATGTATGTATATATCTGTATATATATAAAAAATGGAAATATTACTGAAAGCTCATTTGCATGTCTTAGACAGGTCTGCAACCCCGCCTTTCACCACTTTCACCCAGCACACAGCGCTTCCCCTGCAGCAAGGGATTCTGGGAAACGACATGCAAATGAGCACACAGTGCCATATTTTGCTTCAAAACCATTCAACATGGTTCTTTAACCCTGGCTGTGCTCAAAGCTGTGACGATGCAGCAAGCTTAAGCCTATAAGGGAACCATGTTGAATGGTTTTGAAGCAAAAGGTGGCACTGTGTGCTCATTTGCATGTAATTTCCTAGAATCCCTTGCTGCAGTGGAAGCACTGTATGCTGGGTGATAATGGTGAAAGGCAGGGTTGCAGACCTGTCTAAGACATGCAAATGAGCATACAGTAAAATTTCAATTTGCTATATGCTTTGCTGTGGACTATGACATGGGGTTGCACAATCTTTTCCGGGGCACAAACATTCCCTATTCCCTTCCTCAGGGGTAGGTCTTTGGCACTAGATGTGAATGTTTGGCTTCACTTGTTTGTGTGATACGGTGTACCTGGGACTGGTTTCTGGGGGTCCGTCTCTAAGAAGACCGTACAGCACCACCAAACGACTTGAGGGCACATTGAATACGGAAGGGGTGCTGGCAAGTACACATTTTTTCCAGACCCCGTCTTTATTAGAGACAAAGATCAGGGGAAGGAGAAAGGTTATTATTATTTTTTGCCTGTGCAAACTCTTGTTGAACACAAAAAAGTGATATCGAACAACGGGAGCAGGCAGGGGAAATCAAACCCCCTCCCAAGTCCCAGCTCACCGTGGTGCAAACTAAAACACGGTCTCAGGATATGTCTCGTGTCCGATTTAGATAAGTAGGACAGGTCCCTTTTAGAATGGCTGGCACGGTGCCGCACTGGAGACCTCCTCCCCCCCAAGGTTTGAGAGTAACCCCCACCCCCTCTCTTCTCCCCCCTCCTCCCAGGTGGTGGTACAGGGGATCCCCGAGGTGACGCGCGCCGTTATACACATTGACGAGCAGAGCAGCAAAGAGAAGAAGTACAAGCTGCTGGTGGAGGGGGACAACCTCCGGGCGGTCATGGCAACGCACGGAGTCAAGGGGTCCGGGACCACGTCCAACAACACCTACGAGGTGAGCGTTACTGCCCTTCGGGTCTGTGCCGGGGGCAGCGCTGGTGCTGGGAACCCCCCGCAAATCCGCAACAAAACCAGTAAAATAATGCAGAACCTAATCGATCGGGTTTTAATTTTTTTTTTTAATTATTATTATTAATTAAAAAAATGTAATTGAAACAAACTTCCCAATTAGTATTGGTAACTCTCTTGCTGCCAACGGGGCCTTCAGCAATAGGATGGTGTTGGGGCTTCCAGCCCTCGGGTTCATTGTGAAACAATGTATCTATAAAACACAGGCTGCCTAATTTGTACTCTCTCTTTTTTTTCCCCCTCCTCCTGGTCGTTTGCCAGGTGGAGAAGACTCTCGGTATCGAAGCCGCCCGCTCCACCATCATTAACGAGATCCAGTACACCATGGTGAACCACGGCATGAGCATCGACCGTCGTCACGTCATGCTGCTGGGAGATCTCATGTCCTACAAGGTGAGGACCGGGTCTGGTGGCACAGGGTCGCTCCTAGCTGTCCCAGGTCACCTTGGAGCGTGACTGGTGCTAGGTCTAGTGGCACAGGGTCTCTCCCAGGTCACCTTGGAGCGTGACTGGAGCTAGGTCTAGTGGCACAGGGTCGCTCCCAGCTGTCCCAGGTCACCTTGGAGCGTGACTGGTGCTATGTCTAGTGGCACAGGGTCGCTCCCAACTCTCCCATGTCACCTTGGAGCGTGACTGGTGCTATGTCTAGTGGCACAGGGTCTCTCCCAACTCTCCCATGTCACCTTGGTGCGTGATTGGTGCTATGTCTAGTGGCACAGGGTCTCTCCCAACTCTCCCATGTCACCTTGGAGCGTGATTGGTGCTATGTCTAGTGGCACAGGGTCTCTCCCAACTCTCCAAGGTCACCTTGAAACGTGACTGCTGCTAGGTCTAGTGGCACAGGGTCTCTCCCAACTCTCCAAGGTCACCTTGAAGCGTGACTGGTGCTAGGTCACTTCTCAACTGTTGCCCACAGGTCAGGCCTTCAAGATGTTGCTCATTAACATATAATCAACCAATGAATCTACATTAGCTCTGATTGTCACTACGGCAGCTCGTTTAGGAACAGTGTATGTATTGGCCTGAAACCTTGGCCTGTTGGTGTCCTTTTATAAACTGAACTTGGACCTGCCTGGGTAGGGAGACCAGTACATGGCGGTACAAAGTTATAACGCTACCGTACGTTCAATTCAGCCTAGACTGGAGATCTGGTCTGTTTATAAACTGCTACTATGGTGGCAAGTGACGGTCTTCCCATCCCATGTGAAGCAGAGGAGGCTGCTGTAAGTGTAATGATGATAGGGCAAAGGTTGAAGCAGTTTGGGGAGGGATCGCTGGAACGGTCCCTTTGGGATGTGGCCCTGTGCCTTGGCGTCCCTATGCTGAGGGCTACTACTCCGATCCTAATGTTAGAACCCGGCTATGGCATGTATCGGGTGACTACTGGAAGGATTGGGCAACCAATCACGCACCTTAGTACTACGTTTTAAACAGCAAAATCTGCAGGCACAAGGGTCCATGTCCCAGCCTTATACTGTGTGCGTGCGTGCGTACTACAGTTTACACTTATGTTCCCTTCTTCCCTTGCATCTTCCTCTGGTAAATGTGGATGATTTTCCGGCTCTTGTGGCATTACTGGGGTTAATTCTGTTTGATTAATCGGGGAAGCAAAGTGATAACATGTCATTCTGTGGCTGCTGCATCCTCACCCCTGACTCTCTCCTTCCACGTGTGTCTCTCTCCTCCTGTGTGTGTGTCTCTCTCTCCACCCGTGTGTCTCTCTCTCCTCGCATGTCTCTCGCCTTCCGTGTGTGTCTCTCTCCTCCCGTGTGTGTCTCTCTCTCTCCTCCCGTGTGTCTCTCACCTCCCGTGTGTGTCTCTCACCTCCCGTGTGTGTCTCTCTCCTCCCGTGTGTCTCTCTCTCTCCTCCCGTGTGTCTCTCTCTCCTCCCGTGTCTCTCACCTCCCGTGTGTGTCTCTCTCCTCCCGTGTGTCTCTCTCCTCCCGTGTGTCTCTCTCCTCCCGTGTGTCTCTCTCCTCCCGTGTGTCTCTCTCCTCCCGTGTGTCTCTCTCCTCCCGTGTGTCTCTCTCGCTCCTCCCGTGTCTCTCACCTCCCGTTTGTGTCTCTCTCCTCCTGTGTCTCTCTCCTCCCGTGTCTCTCTCTCTCCTCCCGTGTCTCTCTCTCTCCTCCCGTGTCTCTCACCTCCCACGTCTCTCTCTCTTCCCACGTGTCTCTCTCTCCTCCCACGTGTGTCTCTCTCCTCCCGTGTCTCTCTCACCTCCCGTGTGTCTCTCTCTCACCTCCCGTGTGTCTCTCTCTCACCTCCCGTGTGTCTCTCTCTCACCTCCCGTGTCTCTCTCTCACCTCCCGTGTGTCTTTCTCTCCCCTCCCGTGTGTCTCTCTCTCCCCTCCCGTGTGTCTCTCTCTCCCCTCCCGTGTGTCTCTCTCTCCCCTCCCGTGTGTCTCTCTCTCCCCTCCCGTGTGTGTCTCTCTCCCCTCCCGTGTGTCTCTCTCTCCCCTCCCGTGTGTGTGTCTCTCTCTCTCTCTCTCTCCTCCCGTGTGCCTCTCTCTCTCCTCCCGTATGTCTCTCTCCTCCCGTGTCTCTCTCTCCTCCCGTGTGTAGGGTGAGGTGCTGGGTATCACTCGCTTTGGCCTGGCGAAAATGAAGGAGAGTGTCTTGATGCTCGCTTCCTTCGAGAAGACGGCCGACCACCTGTTTGACGCGGCCTATTTCGGGCAGAAGGATTCGGTTTGCGGTGAGGAGAAGGATTCAGGGGCTGGGTTGTGGTTCTGAATAACCTGGACACTGTAAGACAGGGGCGGCCAACTCCCAGCAGGCCCCAACAGGCCAGGTTTTCAGGATATCCCTGCTTCAGTCGAGGACTGAGCCACTGATTGAGCCACTTGTGCTGAAGCAGGGATATCCTGAAAACCTGACCTGTTGGGAGCCATTGAGGACTGGAGTTGCCCACCCTGCTGTAAGAAATAGCAAAGTAGATACAGATGCAGCCAGCATTATTGCGGCCCGCGGCGGGACGTACACAACGCACCAGCGGGAGAAGTGGCCATTGTTTTGAATCAGCCGTGTGTTAGAAGGGGGCGGGGCTATCGCCACGGGTTGCAACAATGTTACCTACATCTGTACAACACGTGCAGCTTCTGTAGGCGCTGGACGCTGCAGGGGTCTCCATGCCGCAGTGATCAGGAATGTTACACGTCGTTTTCTAAAGCAGATATACTACACCACCCGCCCCCTCTCTTTTCTTATTTGTATATGTAAAGCGTGCGGCAATGTATAATTCTACATTCTTACCTACGCTGGCAATCGCTTGGGGCTCCTGTAATAAATCTGTAACAATCCTGATTGTGTGCTTCAGGAAATGGCCGCCTTCTAACTTTGTGCTGCACTCTGAAATGCTGCAGCTGATATTACCAAGTGTTACACATTATTGTTATAGCTTTCAGAGTAATACAGTCTACTTTTTGGAACACAGCAACATATCTGTTTGTGATACTTTGCTGCCAACGGGCAGAGCTCATAAAGGTGTGTCAAAGCCTGTTTCCAAAGAGGCAGTGGATATGACTTTCTAAATGGTTGCTGTAGCAGCCAAAGGAGTTGAAAAATAATGCATACCGTATTTATCTAATACTGCAGAACTGATTTATTAAATTAAACATAGGATCTTGTAACGTTTTGCTGCCGTAATGGCTATGTCCATCAAAGTGGAAGTGCATTTTTAAGGCTCTTATTCGATAACGCAGATGCAGCGCGGTCTCACGAACGCTCCCTTGGCAATGCTATAGAATAAGGGCCTAAACGTGAGATGCGCCCCTGAAATATATTTTTGGTAGGGACGTGGGGGAAGCAAATGGCTTTTTATTGTAATTCTCTTTGGAATTGATACAGAAAATAACAATATGATGGAAATGACTGCAATGCCGCAGCATAAACCAGGAATGCAAATTAAGGAGCAATTTGGTGCGAGAAAAATGTTTTCCTGCCCCCCCCCCATCCCCCCCCCCAAAACGTGCACCATGCATTGCATGTGTAAATAACAGCAGAGAGGAGAGACCATGAGAAGCTCATACGCGCCCTCAGGCCTGACACTGTGTCACCTATAGAGGTGCGACGTGATCACAAAGCTGTCCCATGAACACGCAGACCTGACCAGCCACGCGCCCTGGGTTTCACACTCCTCTCTCTCCCTGCAGGGGTCTCCGAATGCATTATAATGGGCATCCCTATGAACATCGGGACCGGCCTCTTCAAGCTCCTGCACAGGGCGGACAAAGACCCCACTCCTCCCACGAGACCACTGATCTTCGACCACAAGGATTTCCACCTGCCCATCACCAGCACGTAGCTGGGATTCCTCCTCTTCGCCCAGGGGGGGCCGGGTGGGCGCAGGCTTCACCGCCATCGCTCCCGAGTCCTTCCACGAATCTCCTCTTAAGTTATTACATTTCGTGGGAGGAAACGGTTACAAGAACACAGGAGCACCAGGGTTATTACACTGGGAACGATGGCGAGGAGCATTGTAAATGTGTGAGATATTGGGAGTTCAGAGCAGGGTGTTGGGGTGGGTGGGTGGGGGGGGGGGTGGTAGTCGAGTTGATTGATGCAAAGCACGACTGTGTTTACAGGAAAGTCTGCACCGAAACCAAACCAGGAAGCTTAAACACCTCGGAGCAATGCAGTGCACTTACTGTCTGGGTGTGTCGCTGTCTGTGTGTGTCGCTGTCTGTGTGTGTCGCTGTCTGTGTGTGTCGCTGTCTGTGTGTGTCGCTGTCTGTGTGTGTCGCTGTCTGTGTGTGTCGCTGTCTGTGTGTGTCGCTGTCTGTGTGTGTCGCTGTCTGTGTGTGTCGCTGTCTGTGTGTGTCGCTGTCTGTGTGTGTCGCTGTCTGTGTGTGTCGCTGTCTGTGTGTGTCGCTGTCTGTGTGTGTCGCTGTCTGTGTGTCGCTGTCTGTGTGTGTCGCTGTCTGTGTGTGTCGCTGTCTGTGTGTGTCGCTGTCTGTGTGTGTCGCTGTCTGTGTGTGTCGCTGTCTGTGTGTGTCGCTGTCTGTGTGTGTCGCTTGTCTGGGGGTGTCTCTTGTCTGTGGGGGTGTCTCTGTCTGGGGGTGTCTCTGTCTGGGGGTGTCTGTCTGGGGGTGTCTGTACTTCGAGACAGAACCAGGAGAATGACACTGACTGCTCCTTCCATAACCCCCTATGTGTTGAACAGTAAATAGTATATAGTATACAGTATATAGTATACAGTATATAGTATACAGTACATAGTATACAGTAGCCTGAGCACAGGCAGATTCTACGTTTAAAAACGCACCAACCTGCATCATGGTGTAACTCCCAGAAACGCAGGGTGTGGGCTTTTTTTTGTTGTGTTCATAGGTAACGTTATTATCCGGCGTGGAAGCGGGGTATGATCCGGCGTGGAAGCGGGGTATGATCCGGCGTGGAAGAGGGGTAGGATCCGCCGTGGAAGCGGGGTAGGATCCGCCGTGGAAGCGGGGTAGGATCCGCCGTGGAAGCGTGGTAGAATCCGCCGTGGAAGCGGGGTAGGATCCGCCGTGGCAGCGGGGTAGGATCCGCCGTGGCAGCGGGGTAAGATCCGCCGTGGCAGCGGGGTAGGATCCGCCGTGGCAGCGGGGTAGGATCCGCCGTGGCAGCGGGGTAGGATCCGGCGTGGAAGCGGGGTAGGATCCGGCGTGGAAGCGGGGTAGGATCCGGCGTGGATGCGGGGTAGTATCTGGCGTGGATGCGGGGTAGTATCCGGCGTGGATGCGGGGTAGTATCCGGCGTGGATGCGGGGTAGGATCCGGCGTGGATGCGGGGTAGGATCCAGCGTGGATGCGGGGTAGGATCCGCCGTGGCAGCGGGGTAGGATCCGGCGTGGCAGCGGGGTAGGATCCGCCGTGGCAGCGGGGTAGGATCCGGCGTGGAAGCGGGGTAGGATCCGGCGTGGAAGCGGGGTAGGATCCGGCGTGGAAGCGGGGTAGGATCCGGCGTGGAAGCGGGGTAGTATCTGGCGTGGATGCGGGGTAGTATCTGGCGTGGATGCGGGGTAGGATCCGGCGTGGATGCGGGGTAGGATCCGGCGTGGATGCGGGGTAGGATCCGGCGTGGCAGCAGGGTAGGATCCGGGGTAGGATCCGCCGTGGCAGCGGGGTAGGATCCGCCGTGGAAGCGGGGTAGGATCCGCCGTGGCAGCGGGGTAGGATCCGCCGTGGCAGCGGGGTAGGATCCGCCGTGGCAGCGGGGTAGGATCCGGCGACCTGCTGGAATCTTTTTATTGGATTACTGGCGGTGCCGAACTGGCTGCTTTGGTGTGTTGCCTTTTGCTTGGGGGATAAGCAGTATATACTGGTAGTACCACTCTCGGGGCAGAATGGGTTACAGCAGCGGTTCTCCAGTACTCAAGCCCCTCCCCCCAACAGGTCAGGTTTTCATGATGTCTCTATTTCAGGAACAGGAGGCTCAATCAGTGCCTGCTTCAGCACAGGTGGCTCAGTCTTTGACGGAGCCATCTGTGCTGAAGCTGGGATATCCTGAAAGCCTGACCTGTTGGGGGTGGAGACCTAGAGAACTGGAGTTGATCCCTCCCCCCGCCCCCCCCCCCCCCCGGGTTACGGGGGATGCTGATGTTAACCCTTTCACTGAATGGGGCTAATGTTAAGAGATTTAACTTCTTTTGTTTAACGGTCTTCTGCACTATTTTTTTAAGAAGCAAAAGCACTGGTTGTTCATGGCCCTTTAACATTGAAGGGGTATTAACCACTTAGTGCATGGGTCAACTTCATATACTCAAGGTCCACTAACAGTCTTCGACTGAGCCACTGATTGAGCCACCTTTGCTGAAGCAGGGATATCCTGACAACTTGACCTAAAGCAGGGATATCCTGAAAACCTGACCTGTTGGTGGCCCTTGAGCACTGGAGTTGGCGGCCCCTGCATAAGTGCAATATGTCCCTACAGAGACCACTGCTGTGGCTCTACCTGTTAACTCCTTCATTGCTTGCAGCCTCTCACTGTGCTGCTTAGTTGCTAGCATTAAACCCTCATACTAGGAAGGAACCTTCTCACCGCTACGAGACCCCCCCACCCCCCCCATCTCCGAGTTTTGGGACAAAGCTCTGAATATGTACAGTTTCCCAGGAAATACGGGTGAGGGTGGGGGAGGGAGGGAGATTTGCGTTAACCTGCACTGTATATGTGTACAGTATATGAAGTGTCACTTTGTGTTGTGAATAAAGAACAAACTACCATTCTCTGCTGAGATGTTTTATTTTTAACATTATTAGCAATTAGCTGAAAGTAGCCGGCGTTCCTCTGGAATTCTAAGAAACCAGAAAATACTGAGATTTATAAATGGATAATTAAAAAAAAAAAATAGTTTCTTAATGAGAAAAAAAAAATCCTGTATTTTTATTCTAATGCTGCTGGGCAGACTATATTTTTTGTTTTTCCATCAGGTGCAAAAACATGCACATTTTTTCCAGTTTCCGCTCTGGAGCATCCAACAAAGAGTCGACCAATGTGCCAAACATGGATCTAAATTCAGTCCCGCTGTTTACAATCCTGCCGAATTTGGTTAAAATCAGCGCCGTTTCGAAAGGTTCAGTGCGCATTCTTGATTCCAAATTGGCATCCAATTGTATCCAAACACAGACCAATGCTGGTCTCCGGAACCATCATGCGAAATGTAGTTACGATCTCTTAAGAGATGTTCAAGCTGCGCATTGCTTTGTCACCCCATATACCACAAAGCATCCAATCAGAAGTGCTACTCATTCAGCTATTTTGACCACGTCGCCTCTTGCTGCCTCGCCTGATTCTGCATTTGTGCGTTGATGAATGTGATTGCTACTTGCTGCCGTATATAAGGCATTTTGGCCCAGATTCACTGAGCTCCGTTGGGCTCATTAGCGTAATGTTAACCTAATTTAATGGCCGTCAATCATCACGCTCTTCACTAAAGCCAAATGTAACCAGGATTTACTCCCGTTACAACAATAACATTGTCATGGAACAAGAATCACATCCCTGTTTCACCCCCCTCTTTCCTTTGCAGGTTCTGCCTGTCAGTTCTTATTTCAGCTGCATGGAGTTTGCACACACACACTGTGCCTGTGTGATATGTAACAATGTTGCATTTCTTGCCTCTGGGCATGTAATCAGTGAGTTGCTACTGCAGCCTCTGAGATCCTTACCAAAATGGGCTATTCTGCCCTCCCCCCTGTTTTGTTCACAGATAGTCTGTCCCAAGACTATTCCTTTTACCCACATTGCTCCTCACTTCCTTTTCCACCCTGCAGACAGTGAGTACAGCATGCATCTCTGTTACTCTCCTATGGCAAGGCCATCTCTTTCTACCTGCTTCTAACTACAAATCACTACTACACACCATTCACAAGAACCTGTATTCTGCTGCTTTTTCCAATAAAGTGGAGGAAATATTATAGGACTTGTAGTGATTTGCAAAAGGGGGCTGAGTTAATGCTATCGGGGGCCATTCACACATCACACGTGACCCTGGCTTCAGAATAAACATGTTTAACAAGTCTTGACACAATAATGATACTCCTTCCTTATTCACGGAGCTCGGTTAAATTTAGGCTCCAGGACATTAATCCTGGCTACCCCCCTTTATTTTTATTTTTTTCTCTTTGGAAATTGATGTCTTCAACAGGATTCGAACCTTGGATCCTCTGGAGCTGAACCGCTCGGTTTTCAGCTTCGGGGACCCCCGGATTCCTGACGTACTTAGTTTTTAGTGCCAATGTTCTCCCATTTCGAAAGAAAATGGCCAACAAGCGATGGACAAACAGGAAGCTGCAACGGGATGACGAGCGCAATCATAAGAAAGTGCCCCCGGCACTGAAAACAAAGTATTTTCAGCTTCGGGAAACATTGGTTCCAAATGTAAAGTGGTTCAGTTCTGGAGATCACTTTTGGTTTAAAAAAAAAAAAATATATATATATATATATAAATGTAAATACAACTGTATGCTCATCTGCATGTCTTAGGCAGGTCTGCAACCCCGCCTTTCCCCATTATCACCCAGCACACAGCACTTCCACTGCAGCAAGGGATTCTGGGAAATTACATGCAAATGAGCACATGTGCCACTTTTTGCTTCAAAAACCATTTTTAACATGGTTCCCTATAGGCTGCATGGTCACAGCTTTGAGCACAGCCAGGGTTAAGGTGCATACCCAGAAAACCACCCACAGACAGCTGTTTCGACCTTAATGGGTCTCATCAGTGTGGGGTTGATTAACTGGGTATGCAAAGAAGCTAAAGGATGGGCCAACCATAATACTGAGTTATATATATATATATATATATATATATATATATATATATATATATATATATATATATTCCTAAGAAAAAAGAAAAGTGTCCCACTAAAAGCACTCAAGCATAGTTAATAATGAGATGTTTATTCAAGGACATGGATTACACACAAAAAAATAAAAATTACAAGATTAAAACAGTTCCCGTAGGATCCCTACAGCCATAGAAAATACATAACCTGGAATACTGTAATCCTGAAACTATACGTGTTGAGAACAGAATATTGCTACCCAGGAGAAAAAGTAAACTCCTGAGATGTAAGTGAAGACTGGCCGGTCCAAAAATATATGTAAGCTGTATGCTGTGAACTCAAGTCTGCCAATATTATGGATTGCCAATACAATCCCACCTAGGTCACAGAGAAGGCAGGTAGAAGTGCATGAAATCACCCCTGTAGGAGTAGGTCAGCACTATGTATACTTGCAGATCATCATATAAGGTATGTCCTGGTTGTGAGGTCCTGAGATGGTATGAATGGCAAAAAGTCCGTGGTATTAATGCAGCGAAGGTTCACAGCAGAAGAATGGGATCCTGGGGGAGTGCACACAAAGACAACCCCGACACGGCGTTTCGCACCCTTTGCTTCTTCTGGGGGCTTATATATATTTACTAGCTGAGAGACACGGCGTTGCCCGGGAGTCACACTGTCGTCCCCCCACACACACACACACACACACACTGTCCCCCCCCTCCCCCACACACACACACTGTCCCCCCCCTCTCCCACACACACACTGCCCCCCCTCCCCCACACACACACACTGTCCCCCCACACACACACACACACTGTACCCCCCTCCCCCACACACACACTGCCCCCCCCCTCCCCCACACACACACTGTCCCTCCCCCCCACACACACTGTCCCTCCCCCACACACACACGGTGTCCCACACACACTGTCCCCCCCTCTCCCCCCCACACACTGTCCCCCCCCCCCACACACACACTGTTCCCCCCCTCACACACACACACACACACACTGCCCCCCCTCCCCCACACACTGTCACCCCCCACACACAAACACACACACACACACTGTCCCCCCCTCTCCCCACGCACACACAAAGCCCCCTCACCTCTGCCAGGACTCACAGCACCGCTCCTCTCTCCCGCGCTCCTCCGATTGTTGCGCGCCTGGCCCTTCTCTGCTCTCCCTCCTCCCGTTCGGGGAGCGCTGCGCACGTGCCCCCTCTCTGCACCTGTGAGCGCGAGCCGGCAGGAAACGTGCAGCAGGGAAGGTGCAGGGCCAGTCCGTGTGACGGGGGAGAGTGACGGCCACCGGGAGGGGGGAAGGTGAGCTGCGGTCCGGGTGACACGGGAGAGTGACGGCCACCGGGAGGGGGGAAGGTGCTGGGCCTGTCCGGGGGGGAGGGGGGAAGGTGCGGGCCTGTCCGGGGGGGGGAAGGTAAGCTGCGGTCCGGGTGACGGGGGAGAGTGATGGCCACCGGGAGGGGGGAAGGTGAGCTGCAAGGGGGCCTGAAGCAGTGGTGTGAGTGTGTGAGGCCAATGAGAGGTGTGCGGGGGCGGGCCAAGGGGGCCTGAAGCAGTGGTGTGAGTGTGTGAGGCCAATGAGAGGTGTGCGGGTGCGGGCGGGCGGGCCAAGGGACCAATGAGATTGCCGCTAGGGACAGGGAACACACCAGGGAAACATACATACATACAATGCTTTCAGATATATATATATATATATATATATATATTGACAGAATTATTGACAGCGCCCCTTACCAATTACACCAAAACTGCTGCAACGCTGATATATGTGGTAGGTGTTTGCACCAGGTGGATAAATTGAGTTCAAACAGATAAATATTAATATACAAAGTGGCAGGGGCCGTATGTATGCCCAATTGATAATATTATAAAAAATGTTAAAAAGAAAAAGTGTGCATATACATCAAAAAGAAAAATAGAAAAATATGAACAAAAATTGATTCAAATTCTATCAAAAATAGAGGACAAAAGAATAACTGTGCAATTAACATAAATAACTAAAAATATGCAAGGTCCAACCTAACCTAAATTGTGAATTAAATTCAAGTCATAACAAATAGTGGACCGAAAACAATATTATTCAAAAAAAAAAAAATTTGTAAAGCAATTATGAATGTTCACAAAAAATACTTAAGTCCTCAGATTGTCCAGGATTTATGAATCACAAAAGTACAGGCTGCTTCTTCTTGGGTTCACCGAACTCCCACAGCACCTATTTGGAAAAAAGAGAAAAGAAGCGCCCGATCCTTGTGTAAAATCAGATAAGAATTTTAATACATCACGGACAAGACAAATGCACACTTACAATTTGTCTGATAAAATCAGGCATATTATGGGACCAGCCCATGCACCAACTGAAGACCACGATCGCCTCTGTGTATAATGAAGTCCTTTGAAGTGCTGGATCTTGTGTCTGTATCAGCCGTTGTTCCAGAGAGTTGTCCCAGAGAGTAAGGGAATCTGTACTTTCCTTTGCGGCTGCTTAGTTGTAGCGTGCGGCCGCCATTCACCTCTCTCGTGGAGCACTGGGACCCGGAAGGGACTTCACACACGTCTCTGCGTCTCTGCGTCTTCACGTTGGTAACTGGGAGCTGCTCGACCACCGTAGGTTCACTACCACATATCCCTACGCGTTTCTTCCGTCCTTGCGGATTTCATCAGGGGATGGATACCACACTGAACTGCCTGGTGTTAAATAGTCCCTTCGACCAATGCCTAACGTTTTTACACAGCTGTATTCAGTTCAATGGGCAATGTTTAAGCTAATTAAAACCTGGTGCAACGATGTTCATCTACAAATGAGTTAACTAAAAAAATAATAATCAATTGGCATGTTAACATCTTTAAAACAAATAACAAATACATTAATCTAATATATAATAAATTGGAACATAAATATCTAAATACTGAAAACAAATTATATAATAATAATATTTAACAACAAAAGCTAATATTTAAAAATAAATAATATAACCTTTTTCACCTAATCAATTTAGAGACAAATAAAACGAAGATAATATATATTATAGGCGTATGTAACCGTTACAGACCAGATTAAAATGTGAGACATCTTTAGTTTTGAAAGAACTCAGGCTGGTGGCGGCTGTGAGAGTCTCCGGTATACTGTTCCAGTTTTGGGGTGCACGGTAAGAGGAGGAGGAACGGCCGGATACTTTGTTGAGCCTTGGGACCATGAACAGTCTTTTGGAGTCTGATCTCAGATGATAAGTGCTGCATGTGGTAGGGGTGAGGAGCTTGTTCAGGTAGCTGGGTAGCTTGCACAGAAAGTATTTGAAGGCAAGACAGGAAAGGTGAACTTTGCGCCTAGACTCGAGTGATGACCAATCTAGTTCTTTGAGCATTTCGCAGTGATGTGGGTTGTAGTTGCATTGGAGAACAAAGCGGCAAGTTTGCCAAGGTGAGTTTGGGGTGCCGTGCCGTATACTAGGTCCCCATTGTCTATAATTGGCATTAGCATCTGCTGTGCGATACGCTTTCTGACTGGGAGGATGTGTTCCTTTATAGTACACCTAGTTTGGCATAGGTTTTGGATGTCAGGGTATCGAACCTCTCAGGGTCCTTCATTTGGTATGGCAGAGCCCTGACAGTTTGGAAAGCTTATATCGTATCAACTACTTCAATAAAAGGTATCGTACCCCTTACTCCCTCTCGCTCCATTGTTACAATACGGAAGGGTACAGCTATACCACAGGTTTGAATGCTAAAATAAACAGAGGGGAAAAAAATCTAACCCAAGGTAGAATCCAAGTCCACTAAAATCGGCTGGCAACCCATCGCTTTTGTTGTTGGAGAAGCCTGAAACACATAAAAAAAAACAAAAACAAAAAAACATTACGTTGATAAAAAAAATCCTACAAACTTTCCTCTTTTGATAAATCCTGTGCTGTGTTTGCATTGGTAATGCCCAGCTCTGTAGTTCGGAGTCTGTTACAAGTAGACCCCATAAAAGGATTACTCTTATTTATTAGAGTTAATTTAGATGTCATTCAACAAAAGTTATGTTAACTGATTGGAAGGTGTGGCCATCTGACATAGACTGTGTGTCTTGGATTGGTTGATGCATTAACCTGTAGAGGTATTTAAGCACCACCATGAGACCACATGACCATGCCCTGAAGAAGTGTCATTTGACACGAAACGCGTAGGTGGTGATGACATACGCAGCAACGTTACGTCCGTGACGACGGACCTACATGCTACAACCCTGAGACACCGCGAGGAAGCCGTTAGGATGTTCCACAGAGCGATAAGGTCAGTTTTATACCAACGTGGCAGCCTTGTGCGCTCTCTTTTTTTTTTTTTTATTACTTCAATTTTTATTGAACATTTTCAAACATACAAAATAAGGTAAACACAGCATATTACACAAAAGAAAAGGGGGAATACAGTAATACAAATAAACTGGCTGTGGAACAATAGAGAAGAGGGAGATGGAGATCAGGGAGGAGGGGGAAGGGGTAGCATTTGTACCAATATCGCACTGTATTCAACAATTTAAATACCACATGTATCACTCTGTTCAAAGTATTGTAGTCTATATTTGGGGATATACCTGCATGGCGGAACCAAGGAGCCCAAATCTCAGAGAATTGCGAGGTAGAGCCGTTTAGATAGGCTGAGAGTTTTTCCATATAGACTATATGCCAAATTTTGTTGTTTATTTGAATTAAGGATGGGGGGGCCAGTTGTTTCCAATTTTTGGCAATTGTACACCGTGAGGCGTTTAAAATTTGGGTTATTACTCTCTAGCTTTTTTTTTTTTTTTTTTTAGAGATATTAGCCATTGGTTTTCCTAGTAATATATATACTGGGTCGTGTGGGACAGAGATTTCTAGTATCTGGTGTATTAAGGTGAACACTTCCGTCCATGTTTGTTGGATTTTGGGGCATGACCGGAATATGTGCAGTATATTCCCCACTTCACCACAACCACGCCAGCACAGAGGGGAGACGCCTGGGAGAAAAGAGTACAACCTGGCAGGAGTCATATACCATCTGAATATTAACTTGTAAATATTCTCCTTAATTACAACACATGATGAATTTTTGGAAGCAGCTTCCCAGATGTCTGGCAAGGTATCGAGATCTATATAGACGTTAAGATCCTTTTCCCAGGATACCATATAGTTATCGGGGGTTTCCCAACTGATGAGGGTTTGGAAAATCGGGCGCAGCATTTATATGCACAAGGTGGTGTCTTGTAATGAGCGAGGTTTGCCCCGAGAGTATAGCTTGACAGTCACCGATGCAGCGGGGCGGGAGGTGAAGAAACCAGACCCTCGACACTACTATTAGGTCCCGTCAAAGAGTGGTCTGCCCTTTTCTTTAACGCTCCCTGCTGGTCAGTGAGTGGAAGGTTCTTACATTATTATGTGGATGTGATACCATTTAACGCTTAATTTGTGTGTTCTTTTTCAGTGTTTCCTGGAGCAAGGTACACCAAATTTAGGCCCCAGCCGGGACGGTGGGAATTCACCAGGGGGAGTATATAGCCATGCATAATAATGGTATATTACTTTCTCTCTGTTGGCAGTAAGTCCTGGTAAGTACAGGTATGCCAGCAGTAGTTATGGAGGTTTTCCCTCACACCATGGTGAGGTGCCCTATGTATGGAGGGGAGTGGCTGTATGCTCTGAGTCCCTGGATAGTGACATCAGGGATGCGCCTGCCTCCTGAAGTATATAAGGCACAACACAGTTAGTTATAGTGTGTTCCAGCAGCTGTGGGAAGTTGTTGGGAAGTTGTATTTTCCTGCATAAGGGATTGTAGGAACACTTTGTGACCCTAGTGAAGTAACTAGCGGTCCAGGTTGACCAATCAGCCTGTCTAAGCCACTCTGTGTCCAGGGACCTGGCACAGAGAGGATCTCCCTAGGAGAAGAGGGAGTCCCACTTCAATTTGGGAGGGCGTACCTGGCAAAGGGACAGCACGGAGAAACGTGCGGCTAGAGCCGGCAGCTGCATGGGGCAGTCTGCTACATCCCAATCTGCAATAAAGATGACCTTGTTAACGATACCCCCACTGTGTGAGTGTGAAATTACTCAGCAGTGGATGGCACCACCAAGAAGGAGTTCCTCACCAGGACCATCTCCCTGCGGAATCACAGATCCTGATGAGGTGGAGGCGCTGCACATGATGTAAGTTGAACTCGCACCCACTACCTCAGCTACCTGTCCTGCTGGAAATCCCCTAATAACATCAAGCGGGAGACTCAGGAGTCCTGTTGCCTGCAGGTGCACCACCAAACAAACACGTAATGGGGGTTGGTTGTTAGAGTACCCGGGCCAATGTGAGATTGGGGGGGGGGGGGAAACCCGTTACAACTGTCTTGGGGGAAGGTCTGGGCCTAGTCCAGGAGCTACTGCTCCCTGGACACCACCTTCCTCCTTGGTGCGTCCGTCAGCACTGACTATCCTTCCTGGTCCGTGGAGGATGTCCTGAGTCCCAAGATGGCCGCTCGTGCCTTTTCCTGCAAGGCATTCTGGGACTTGTAGTCTCTAGTTGCTTTCAGAGCCATTTCAAGATGGCTGCCCCTCGGCCCCAACTGCGCATGCGCACCAGGTCAGAAATGGCCGCCGCCACTTCTCCCCGATCACGCGGAGGTGAGGGGGACTCTGCTACATTTATATTTGGAATAGTCAAAGCACTCAGGCACCGTGTCTTAAACACGAAAGCCTAACTCCAAAAAAGCACAATAGGAAAATTCCCTTATGTCCTGAGTTTTTAAAGCACTTCTTTTTTAGGGTCCGTGTCTTAAAAATGAACATGCTTAAAACATATTTAAGAGCCAAGTGCCTTAAATTGGATTACAATACAATAAAAGGTGTAACATGGCTGGTCCAGATTGCCTCTCTGCCCTTGTCACATAAATCCTGCTATCGCTGCAGACTGTGAAACCCAGTGACTTGGAACGGCGCAATAACCAGCAGTAAATGTGAACAAATAAATAAAGAATAAATTATAAGGTGTTTCTGAAATATTTTCAACCTTCCAGGGAATATGCACTGATTCCCTTACAAGTAGTCAGGATCCAGGGCAGGAAGGGAGCGATGTCATCAGGACCACCCAGAAAAAAACACATAAAATATCATAGTGCAGTAGGTAAAATAAACGTGAATAAAATAGGATAACTTGGCTCTAATAGATGACCTACTTACAAAAAGTAAGGTAAAAAACAGCATGTGGTTTAAAGATGAATCTTTGGACACTTCAGCTTGTAATGGCAGATGGATGTGACCGCAGCACGCAACAGTGAACACTGGTAGCAGGCTGGATGGTGTATTCACGAAGACTTCAGCGCTGCAGACTGTAACAAGCTATTCTATGGGGCAGTTGACCCCCCCCCCTAATGCTACTCTCTGAGTGACAGGAGAGGAGGTGACCTGGTGTTTGTGTACAGCCAATAATGGTGCAGACACTAGGCCCTCCCCTTCCAGATCTTAGAGAGGAAGTGTCAAACTGTTAGTCAGTTCTAGTCTGGAAGGGCTGTGAGTCTCTCCCATCCAGGATGAGCGTGCCCCCCAGCCCCTAGGCGGCTGGGAGAACACCTAAATTACACTAGAGGCCTCAAGATTACCAGAGGGACCTGCACCATCCAGAGGCCTGGGATCCTCTGACATTCATCTTCTACGCTGTAAAGACCAACTGCAGTGACTGCACGCAATAAAGCCCTACTGACCAGCAGGGAGCGTTAAAGAAAAGGGCAGACCACTCTTTGACGGGACCTAATAGTAGTGTCGAGGGTCTGGTTTCTTCACCTCCCGCCCCGCTGCATCGGTGACTGTCAAGCTATACTCTCGGGGCAAACCTCGCTCATTACAAGACACCACCTTGTGCATATAAATGCTGCGCCCGATTTTCCAAACCCTCATCAGTTGGGAAACCCTCTGCTCAGCCTGAACTCCCTTAATGGCGCCCCCCTTATTAACGATATAATATTCTATATCATTACGAAGCCACCTCTCTCGATTGTCCTCTATTTCCCTCATCAGAGGTTCGGGGACATATGGGTATTCAAGCCCATGAGACCTTTTATATTTGGCTGTAATAGCCCATTCAGCTCGACAGGCCCGGGTTAATTTAGTTTGCCCAGCCTTTCCCGGTAACACCCATGACAGGGGCTCATCTAACTCCACTGGATCATCTAACCCTTCAGATCACTTTGGGGTAATAAGACCTCCTTGGATTCGATCCCACCTTACTCATAGCTCCTTGAGATAGTCCTCATCGTCGAAATCCCCAGGGGCCCACCAATGATCAACCACCCCATCCCTTTCTAGAATGAAACGGGTGCGGTCTATCCAGGCGACATAACCCTCATATAATGGTGCCCATCACCTAGTTTCCCGTACCTCCTCTGAGTTGGGTTCTAGTGGCTCTTCCTCCTCAGGCCCGCCCGAGGATACCCCTGAAGTACCCTCAGATGGCGTAACCTTTCCCCGACGCTGTGACCAGTGTCCACCTGTGATACTTAGCATACTAGTGCTATCACTAGCTACCGACCCTCGTCGGGAAATCCTCCCTCCACTTTCCGACCCATCATCCGAAGTTCCCCAGTCCAGGCTTCCAGTCCTTTCTTCGGTAGGACCCCGGGAATCCCCTGACATCCCCAGGCTAGAGGTAGACCCGAAGGAACCGGTGACAGGGACAGGGGATTGAACTAGGGCCTTGGGGCTAACTTTGGGGATGGACGGGGTTGGGGGACGGGGCCGGACGGTAGGTACCGGCAGGGTCACGGCCTGCTCCTCCGTAATACCTGACTCACGTCCGCCACAAAGTCCATTCTTTCCTTTGGCAGCTGAGCCTCTCGCTCTCCGGTTCGAGCGCCCACTCCGTCTGTCCGTAGGGGATCGACTCCCACTGCTCGACCGTAGAGGCGCGATCGCCTCCCACTCGACACAGCTCAGGTCGTCCAGAACTGCCTCTGGACACGCACGTGCTGCGACGCCATCTTGGGTTGGGTCCCCAATCGAGACCTCTTCCTCCACGAGGACATCCGGCAACGCCCTTCTGCTGCGCGGTCCAGCCTGACCCTGGATCCGCTCTTCGTTCACCTCCACTCCCGGGATCTGCGGTGAGCACGGAGTTAACCTACTGCTCCGCAGGGTCGGGGTGGATCGACCTCCTTCCGACCCGCTAGTCACCACGGCAGTGGGATTCCGGTGATCGGGTTGGCGCGGTACTGGAGACACTTGACTCCGTGTCTCCACACCACGAGGGATAGCATCTCGCCACGGAATACCACTGGTATGCTACTCCGCCAACAAGTCCTGTGCCTCTGCCAGCCTGGCACACTCCTCGTCCGAGGACTTTAATTTACAGTTCGGGCGGGGTATTCCAGTAGGGGACCGTCGATGGGCTCCTTTCCAGTCACCTCTCCGATGGCTGGTTTTCTCGGCCTTAAGAACTCGGCTTGATTCCGGCTCCGCGGGACCTGCACTCGCACTCCATAGTGCACCCGGAAGCTCCGCTGCCGACATCGGGGTAGGATCTCTCATCCCCACGGCTTGTACCGGCACAAACGTTGTCATAGGCCACATATATTGCAGTCCACAATGAGGGCATCGAGCCTCGCTGCCCACCGCTCCGCCCGGCAGTCTGCACTGCAGGCAGAGACAGACCACTGTCTCCACACCCTCTACGCGGATAATCAGGAAGCCTCCTGGAGCCGAATAGGGGTGGGTAGATATCAAGGGACTCTGTTCCACTTTCTCCGTTTGCTGAGCCATGGTCACCAACGGAAGCACTCGTCCTAGCGGTCTGTATTGATCAATGGCTCTTCACAACTGAAGTGCAGGGGATGGTTGAGCAAGCCTTTCCCCCACTTCCTCCATCGGCATCCGGTGGAACTGCAGACCACTCCCTCTGGTTGAAACTAGGGGGATGTCTCGCCGCTTGTAGGCTGACCCAGCACTGGGGCGGAGTGATTCACAGTCCATGAGGGCGCAGCTCCAGCTTTCGCGCCAAACTCCCCAACTGGGTGGAGTTTCCTCGTTGCCGCCAATCCTGGCCAACAATTAGCAAACTGCAAAGTTGCAAGACTTTCTGCAGCTGGCCCATGCGGTGTCCCGGGAACGCGGGAACCGCCATTTTGGTAAGTACTGTCCTTCTTCATATTTGAGTTAGCGTCTGGCTGTTTGTTTATTGGTGTATAACAAAGTCCATTTTGTTCCTCCAATCTCGCAAGGCTGTCGTCCTCACTAGTCTCGGGGGTATCTTCCCGAGAACATAGGCAGGACAAACACGGCGCAGCCACGGCTTTCACGCCCTTTCCTTACAAACACACAAGAGTCTCTCCTGTAGCTTGTTCTTCTTCCTCATCCCGGCATCCTGGACCTTCTGCTCTTTGCAGATCCTCCATTCTGACGGTTGTTTCTCGATCACTGTATACTGGATTATTGTACATGGAGCTCCGCTCTGCGGGGCAGCTACCACATCCGTACAATAAACATGCCTTGTGCACCACCTGTGTACCTAACGTAGATCTAACTCGTGTTTGCACTACCTCAGGCTAGGCTCACTCTCTCAGTGTCTACTGTAACTCCTTCCTCCCAGTCTGTGCTCCCTTCGGTAAGTGATCTGGAATGGCTAGAGTACTCTGGGACTTCCATGCAGTACTTGGGCGTCTACCTCTCTTGGTCAGCCTAGTGCAGACCCTCTCCAGGATTCCTGACCTAGTTAACAGGCTATCCCTTCAGGCATCCTACCCCTAGCGCGACCTCAAGGTGACTCGGACAGCTATAGCCCCTCTCCAGACCCACTAACTACTCTCAGGTTCCCAGGTTATCCCTGCGGTTCCATCCCAACGCAGCACAAAGTGGCAGCATACACTTTCCCTGGTTCCTAGTGTGTGCCTAGCAAAAGCCTGTCCTGTTGACAGATATATCTCAGCAGCGCCTCCAATTGTAACGGGTTTCCCCCCCCCAATCTCACATTGGCCCGGGTACTCTAACAACCAACCCCCATTACGTGTTTATGTTTGGTGGTGCACCTGCAGGCAACAGGACTCCTGAGTCTCCCGCTTGATGTTATTAGGGGATTTCCAGCAGGACAGGTAGCTGAGGTAGTGGGTGCGAGTTCAACTTACATCATGTGCAGCGCCTCCACCTCATCAGGATCTGTGATTCCACAGGGAGATGGTCCTGGTGAGGAACTCCTTCTTGGTGGTGCCATCCACTGCTGAGTAATTTCACACTCACACAGTGGGGGTATCGTTAACAAGGTCATCTTTATTGCAGATTGTGATGTAGCAGACTGCCCCATGCAGCTGCCGGCTCTAGCCGCACATTTCTCCGTGCTGTCCCTTTGCCAGGTGCGCCCTCCCAAATTGAAGTGGGATTAACTCTTCTCCTAGGGAGATCCTCTCTGTGCCAGGTCCCTGGACACAGAGTGGCTTAGACAGGCTGATTGGTCAACCTGGACCGCTAGTTACTTCACTAGGGTCACAAAGTGTTCCTACAATCCCTTATGCAGGAAAATACAACTTCCCAACAACTTCCCACAGCTGCTGGAACACACTGTAACTAACTGTGTTGTGCCTTATATACTTCAGGAGGCAGGCGCATCCCTGATGTCACTATCCAGGGACTCAGAGCATACAGCCACTCCCCTCCATACATAGGGCACCTCACCATGGTGTGAGGGAAAACCTCCATAACTACTGCTGGCATACCTGTACTTACCAGGACTTACTGCCAACAGAGAGAAAGTAATATACCATTATTATGCATGGCTATACAGTTATAGTGGAGTACTGTAGGGAAGGCCCCAGATAGGGACCCTCCCCCTTAGTATTATAGTAGCACTACTGCGCTGGTGGGCTGACGTCCACGCGGCGACCTGCAGCCTTGGACAAGAGCTGCACGTGGCAGCAGATGTGGACCACTCTGGCTGGAGGCTTCACCGCGGACCGAATCCTGGATAAGGTGTGTGGGGAGTTATGTTGGAGGCCCAGCTGCGTGTGAGCTGATCCATCGTCCTCCTCCCATTATTCCCTGGTCAGGCCGGTGACCAGGAAGGTACCACCGTGCGCTGACGCATCACAGGGGTTAGCGCTACCTCACACTTGGGTGGGGTTGCTTGTGCGGATTCCGGGGTTAAAGGTGCCCCAGGCATCCTCAGTACTTTGGGGGAACCAGTCAGGGGTGTGATATTATTGCACGTTATTGTGTTGTTGCATTATACTGTGTGTAGTAAAGACGAGTTTTAGATATATCTGGTGTGATATTGTTATTACTGTTTGTATTGGTTCCTATGAGGAGTCACCCCGCCAATGCTGGGATCCCTCATAGGTGGAGGCGCTGCACTAAAAGATAGAGCTCACCCCAGGCTCCCAGAAGTGGAGGCTCAGCAGGCCTCCTGTGAGCGTCCTGGTAACAGCAGCACACGTAATCGCCCGCAGTTTCCCTTAGGCATAGGGAAAAGGGGGTTACATAAAATCTGTCCGTTTGGGACTTTAAAGTTATTATTAACCCATTTCCTGCCAGAGGGGCCAGTAATGTATCATTTGCATTGCAGGCTCCTCTGGCAGCAAATACAATAAATCACATTACGTTGTTACTACAGCAGCGTGTGCTGTATTATTGTGTGTACACTATAAAAAGAAAGAGAATAATACATAGAAAACTGACAGAGCAAATATCCAGAGGCATAGAGGAGGGGGAGAGGCATAGAGGAGGAGGGGGGGGGAGTCAGAGAGACATAGAGGAGGAGGGGGGGAGTACATGGGGGAGTGAGGAGAGGAGGGGGGGAGTGTGTGTTTGTGTGTGAGGAGAGGAGGGGGGGGTGTGTGTGTGAGGAGAGGAGGGGAGTCAGAAATACAGAGAGGGGGGGGGTGAGTGAGTGAGAGAGAGAAAGGAGGAGGGAGCTATAGAGAGGAGGAGACAGGAGAGGAAGGGAAAAAATACTCTTAAAGCGACACTTTGTTACTGCCAGTGGGAAAAGCAAAGATCAGAGAGTTCAGGGGCAGCAAACTGAGAAAAGGGAAGGGAAAGCCTCTGGGAGGTGAGAGAGAGGGTGAGGGTGAGAGTGGGAGAGGGAAGAGAGCTAGGGAAGGCAGAGAGGAGCCTATACCCCCAGCTCTGCAGACATGTAGCAGGAAACAGATCCTTTGCATTCACTGGGAGGAGGGACAAGGGGGGGGGGGGGGAAGCTGCTTTCTGTCGTTGCTGACTGGAGAGACTTTAGAGGGAAGGAGGGAGAGGGGGGAAGAGGAGGAAGGTTTTGAGGTGAGGCACAGCATGCAGCCCTGCAGCCCTCCCCAGCTGAGCAATATGGCTGCTGTTGGTTGCAGGCTGTCTGGGCTGTGTGCAGGCAGTGGGTGCAGGGCAGGCTTGTGTTCAGCTCCTGTGCAGGCTGGAGGCAGGAGGTTCCTGCAGGGCCTGTAACTCAGGAGGAGGTTCCTGCAGGGCCTGCAACTCAGGAGGAGGTTCCTGCAGGGCCTGTAACTCAGGTGGAGGCACAGGACTCCACAGCAAAGCCCCACACTTGTACAGGAGGAGGGGGGAGCAGCACAAGCGAGATCATCCAGGATGGAGCCCAAGCACCGGGAGTTGTTGCAACACTGCCACCAGAATCTGGTGGAGTCTATCAGTGATGTAGACAGGCTGCTGGACCTCCTGGGGGAGGCTGGAACCCTGAGCACCAGGGACAGGCAGGAGCTGGACAGCAGCTGCTCCACTGGCCAGGACAAAGTGGACCTCTTACTCAAGATGCTTCTAGTCAAGGAGAAGGACCACTTCCAAGATCTGAGGGTAGCCCTGGAGAAGACCGAACCCCACCTGCTGTCCATCCTCTACTTGAATGGCCTCGGACCTGGGGACCCTGCAGGTGAGATACTGGGACCCCTCCCCCCCCCCAAAAAAAAACTTTGTGGGATGGACAGGTTCCTGCAACACTGTACCCCTCTTCTCCCTGTCCTCCCTCTCCTGCAGCAAGAGGTTGGGTTCTGTTCCCATAACTGTATTCAACTCAGGTAGTGTACACCACCCTGCAGGTTGAATTCCTGCCCCGAAGAGCTTACAATCTAATTTCTTTAGATCCAGATGCACGAGGCGATAGTGGTTCAACCTAGGTTTCTGGGTTTTTTTTTTTTTTACCCAGGATCTCCCACTTCAAAGGCCAATGCCTTCATCACATGGCTACTCCCGCTTTCTTTTTAACGTTTCGTGTCTGAGACTTGGTGACATTATACAAGCCAACGTAGCGACTCTTCACCTCTACCCCGAAGAGCTCACAATCTTTAAGGTGTGCAGTGTTTTGCAACGTAGTGTTCCACTGCACATCTCTTGGGTTACTAATTGTTTGTTTTTGCATCCAAGTCTGTCACCTCCTATATCTGGGACAGCGCACCGCATCAGAAAACAGCCCATAGAGAGCGTTGGTACTTCCAAAAATCTGCCGCTCTGTACAACCCCAACTTTTTTGGGGTGGTAGAATAAGGGTAACAAGATGAAGTTGAGTATATGGAACTAAATGAGAATTGGGGGGGGAGGTGGGGTCGGTTTTCTAGAAGCTCATGTGGGGATCCCCCTAACACTTCCCCCTCACCTTGAAAATGAACATGCTGCAATCTAAAAGCAAAGATGACTAACGGCTTAAGTTCTTTCCCATTTCCTTGGTTCAGTCCAGTCATTCTAGCTGCTAATCCTGTAGCCGTAATGTTCTCTTATTACTCAACACACACGAGAGACTGGAACGTTCCCGACTCGTGGATTCTCTCAAGAGAAAGATCTGCAGGAGGCTGGGGGTCCAGAGGTACCCAGACATACACAGAGGTACCCAGACATACACAGAGGTACCCAGAGGTACCCAGAACGGGTTAACAAAATAAAGAGCAAAAAAAAATGTTCCGGTCTCTTTTGAGTAGAACGGAGCTGGTTCTGGTTCTGGTTGAGCTGAACATGTCCATCACTTGCCCGGCTAGCGGGATAAATATCTGCCACTAAAAAGGATGCTGTTTTTAAAAGTCATGCCACAATGGTTATTTCATGTTTGTTTAGCGGAGTTTCACAAGACACAGAAATGACCGCAGACATATTCGGCTTCTTATTTTCACATTATTTATAAACCTCTGCTTTGCGTATTGCGTTATTATTTGGCAGCAAAAACAGTTTGTAAACGGTGGCCATTTTTTGCTATCCCCACTGTGGGGAAAAAATGGTGAGAGTACTTCAATAGTAAGGAATACCTTTTCTATTTGGATTTACTGATATGGGTTTTAACAGCGTGCATCTAAAATATATTTCTGTGCCCAAGGATCCAAAATACACAAGCAGATATCCGAAGAATAGGTGGGATTCGCTGTACAGCGCTTAGCAGTGCGCTGGGAAGGGCACATTTCCAATAAACCAAATTGTCTTTAAAAAGATGTTTGGATCTTGTAAATAAAAAAAATGTAGGACTACTCCACCTCTTAGGGCAGGGGTGGGCAACTCCAGTCCTCAAGGGCCACCAACACCTCTTAGGGCAGGGGTGGGTAACTCCAGTCCTCAAGGGCCACCAACACCTCTTAGGGCAGGGGTGGGCAATTCCAGTCCTCAAGGGCCACCAACAGGTCAGGTTTTCAGGATATCCCTGCTTCAGCACAGTCAATTGAGCCACCTGTGCTGAAGCAGGGATATCCTGAAAAACTGGACCTGTTGGTGGCTCCTGAGGAGTGGAGTGGCCCACCCCTGTCTTAGTAGCATCATATTGGACCACTCTGTGCCAGTAGTTGCTGATGGAATATGTGGCGATAAGACTGGTACAGGATGCCTGGATTCGAGAATAACTTTTGTTTGACCATCTAATTTTATCCATCGGCTCCAGCGTAGATTGCAAGCTCTTCAGACCGAAATAACTTTGTGGCTGCAGATTACATAGGGCCGCCTACCTGGACCAAGTGCAGAAGTGTAACCAGTAAAGCAGTTTTATGTTCTGGGAGGAAGATCGTTTGTTCTTGTATCGGGCTGAGAGTATACGCTGCGTTGTACAAGTCATTTTGCAGACGCTGTGTGCCTGCGCCAAAGAGCTTACAATCTAATTCTGGAGCCTAAAGTGACTTGTCTCAGGGAGCAAACACTGGGATTAGAAGCGGGGTCAGTCACTTCCAGAAGTCGTGTTCTTATCCCCGCAGGGAATCAAATCAGCAAACCCTAAAAATGAGCGTGCTGAACTGTATCGGAAGACCCCCAAATTATTCTCTTATTACAGAAAACAAAGGCACCTGGCATGCTCATTCTGTGGGCTGAATCCGCCCACTACCTGTGCTCATCAGCTCCGTGTGTATGCGCGTATGCCTTGGATTGTAAGCTCTTTGGAACAGGGACTCCTTTTCCTATTGTTAATTTTGTTCTATTATTATGTCACGTGTATTACTGCTGTGACGCGCTGTGTACATGGATGTGTGTGTGTGTGTGTGTATGTGTAATCATACTTGATATTACTTTATATTGTGTCCTATTTACCGGAAAATCATGCCGGTGTCAGTAATCCTTTGGCTGCCAGCGAAGCAGTGCCTCACAGATTCCTCTGGGAGTGAAAGGGTTAGGAAGTATTGGCCGAGTGATTATTTTCCCCCAATAATTAGTCCTCTCTTTATTTGCGTTCTGCGTTTTATAATACGTGTGACAGAGCGGAACTGACATTACCCGGCAACAGAGCAAATATCCCTCCGGTAAAGAGCAGCCTTTCCTACATAGCACACACAGCGGGCAAAGTCCTTTTAAAAAGCAGTGGTACTGTGCAAGATTTCAAGATGTTTTAAACCATTTATATTCTGGGCTGAGGATCTTTGCACCTTATTTTACAAATGCTCACACAATATTTATGCACTTATAGCAGAAAAGGAGGAATGTTTTTATACGTATAAATATATGTACTGTATTCTATATCATGATGGAAAAACTGTAGATTTGTACATAAATTACTTTTTTTCATTTGTTAATTAAAAAGTAGTGGTGCTCAGTACTCAAATATATGTATCTTGACTATATCTATCCACCAGGTAAATAGGATCAAAAATATTTCTTACTCTTAATCGACATAGAGCAGTGTTTTCCAATCAGGGTTCCCGGGGCATCCCTAAAGGGTTCCCGGCAATTTTCATTTGAAAATGGTACCAAATACAGAAGAATTTACAATGGATCTGATCTCAGACGTGCTATTAGAGAGGGTCGGGGTTCCTTACAATGCATCTGATCTCAGGCGTGCTATTAGAGAGGGTCGAGGTTCCTTACAATGTATCTGTTCTCAGACGCGCTATTAGAGAGGGTTGGGGTTTCTTACAATGCATCTGATCTCAGGCGCGCTATTAGAGAGGGTCGGGGTTCCTTACAATGAATCTGATCTCAGGCGCGCTATTAGAGAGGGGTCCAGGTTCTTTACAATACATCTGATCTCAGGCCGCTATTAGAGAGGGTTGGGGTTCCTTACAATGAATCTGATCTCAGGCGCGCTATTAGAGAGGGTCGGGGTTCCTTACAATGCATCTGATCTCAGACGCGCTATTAGAGAGGGTTGGGGTTCCTTACAATGCATCTGATCTCAGACGCGCTATTAGAGAGGGCTGGGGTTCCTTACAATACATCTACATAGATAATGTTACCTTCGTAATACCAGGATACATTGTAGCTGCTGAATTACACTGAGTTACATAGTAGATAAGGTTGAAAAAAGACATAGGTCCATCAAGTTCAACCTATGCTAAATTTAGACAACAGATACTTTATCCTATATCTATACTTACTTATTGATCCAGAGGAAGGCAAACAAAAAACCCTATTAAGGGGAAAAATTAATTCCTTCCTGACTCCAAGAATTGGCAATCGGATTAATCCCTGGATCAACATCCTTCCCATGTAAACTTATTTGGTATATTCCTGTATACCTTTCCCATCTAAAAAGATGTCCAACCTTTTTTTGAACAAATCTATTGTATCTGCCATCACAGTCTCCATGGGTAATGAATTTCACATTTCAACTGCCCTTACTGTAAAGAACCCTTTCCTTTGTTGCTGGTGAAATTTCCTTTCCTCCAACCTTAAGGGATGGCCCCGAGTCCTTAGTACTGCCTGTGGGATGAATAGTTCTTTTGAAAGCTCCTTGTACTGTCCCCGAATATATTTGTATATAGTTATCATATCCCCTCCTAGACGCCTCTTTTCTAATGTAAATAAATCTAATTTAGCTAGCCTCTCCTCATAAGTTAGATTGTCCATCCCCTTTATTAATTTGGTGGCTCTTCTCTGCACTCTCTCTAGTTCCATAATGTCTTTTCTTAGGATTGGTGCCCAAAATTGTACTCCATATTCAAGGTGTGGTCTTACTAGTGCTTTGTAAAGGGGCATAATTATGTTTACTTCCCTTGCATCCATTGCACGTTTGATGCAAGATATGATCTTGTTTGCCTTTGCAGCTACTGCATGACATTGGGCACTATTGCTAAGCCTGCAGTCTACAAGCACTCCTAAATCCTTCTCCATCAAGGATTCCCCCAATATCTCCATTTAATTTGTAAGTCGCCTTTTTATTCTTGCATCCCAAATGCATAACCTTACATTTATCTGTATTAAACCTCATTTGCCATTTTCCTGCCCACGTTTCCAGTCTCTCCAAGTCCTTCTGAATAGAAATTACATCCTGCTCTTATTCTATTACCTTACACAATTTCGTATCATCAGCAAAGATGGAGACTTTGCTCTCTAACCCAACCTCAAGGTCATTAATAAACAAGTTAAAAAGCAGGGGTCCCAGTACCGATCCCTGAGGTAATCCACTCACGACTTTAGCCCAACCTGAAAAAGTTCCATTTATGACAACCCTCTGTTGTCTGTCCTTTAACCAGTTTTCAATCCAGGTGCATATATTATTACGGAGTCTAATTTTCTTTATTTTGTACACCAACCTCTTGTGTGAAACCGTATCAAAAGCCTTTGCAAAATCTAAGTAGACCACATCAACTGCATTACCCTGGTCTAAATTCCTACTTACCTCCTCAAAGAAACAAATAAGGTTAGTTTGGCAAGATCTATCCTTCATAAATCCATGCTGACTATTACTAATCATTTTGTTTTCCATTAGGTATTCCTGAATATTGTCCTGTATTAAACCTTCAAGTAGTTTCCCTACTATTGAAGTCAGGCTTACAGGTCTGGAATTTCCGGGTTGTGATCTAGCTCCCTTTTTAAATATAGGCACCACATCTGCTTTACGCCAATCTTGTGGTACTGAGCCTGTGGAAATGGAGTCATTGAATATTAAATATAATGGTTTGGCTATTACTGAGTTTAACTCCTTGAGAACTCTTGGATGTATGCCATCGGGGCCAGGTGCCTTATTTACTTTAATTTTTTCAAGTCGCTTATTAACTTCTTCCTCAGTTAACCAATTGTTCATTAATATGGAGGTTGAGGCTTCCTCCTGCGGCACTACTATTGAACTTAATTCTTCCCTGGTAAACACAGAGGCAAAGAATTTGTTTAATACCTCTGCTTTTTCCTTATCTCCAATAATCTGCTTGCCCATCTCACACTGAAAGGGTCCTATATTTTCTTTTCTCATTTTTTTGTTATTAAAGTACTTAAAGAACTTTTTAGGGTTGACCTTACTTTCTATTGCAATCCTTTTTTCATTATCCATTTTTGCTAATTTGATTGCCCTTTTGCAATTTTTGTTACATTCCTTATAATTCTGATACGATGTCTCTGTCCCTTCTGACTTAAAGAATCTAAACGCCTTCCTCTTCTTGTCCATTTCCTCCCCTACCTGTTTATTTAGCCACATTGGTTTTGACTTATTTCTTTTATACTTATTACCCAAGGGTATACACTGATAAGTGTGCTCTTCTAACAATGTTTTAAAGACTGCCCATTTATCTTCTACATTTTTCCCTGCAAAAACATCATCCCATTGTATTACTACTAGATTAGACCTCCGTTTATTAAAATCTGCCTTTCTAAAGTTTAAGGTCTTTGTTGAACCCAAGAAATCTATTTTTTGATAATTTATTTCAAATGAGACCATGTTATGATCACTGTTACCCAAATGTTCCAGGACTTGAATATTTGTTATTACTTCTACATTGTTTGATATGACCAAATCCAGAACTGCCCCCCTCCTGGTTGGTTCCTCAATAATTTGGGTCATATAATTGTCTTTAAGCACCCCCAAAAACCTGTTTCCTTTTGTTGTAACGCTAATCTCATTGCCCAGTCTGTCTGGATAATTTAAATCCCCCATTATGCAAACATGACCCAGTTTTGATGCCTTTTCCATTTGCAAAAGTATTTTAGCTTCCTCAATCTCACAGATATTTGGTGGTTTATAGCATATTCCCACAAACATTTTCTTTATACTTTTACCTCCACTGCTAATTTCTATCCACAAGGTCTCTACATTTTCATCATTCCCTTCATAGACATCATCCCTTATAATAGGTTTTAGATCCGGTTTAACATATAAACATACTCCACCTCCCCTTCTATTTGTTCAATCCTTCCGAAAAAGGGAATAACCCTCTAAATTAACTGTCCAGTCATGAGTTTCATCCCACCATGTTTCAGTAATGCCTATATCATCATACTGCTGCTTTGCAGCTATTCAAGCTCCCCCATTTTATTTGTCAGGCTTCTTGCATTAGCAAGCATGCATTTAAGTTTTTTTTCAGCCTGTACTATTATCTTATCTGCTCCTTCCTTTCTGCACCCACTTGGTTTAGTCTTTAGAAGTTTTCTAGTATTATCTGTATTTACTATGGGTGTCTCACTGCTTGTTAAACTCGCACTTGCCCCCATTCTACCTCCATACCACCTTGTATCCTCCTCTATTCCATTTAGTTCATTATCTGTTTCATTCCCCTCCCCCCTCCATCCTAGTTTAAAATCTCCTCCAACCTTTTTAACATTCTCCCCCCTAGCACGGAAGATCCCTCTTCATTGAGGTGCAATCCGTCCCTAGAATATAGATGGCACCTCTCAGAAAAGGAGTCCCAGTGCTCTAAAAACCCAAATCCCTCCTTCCTGCACCACTTTCTTAGCCATGCATTAACCTCCCTGATCTCTGACTGTCTCCCTGCGGTAGCGCATGGCACTGGTAGTATTTCAGAAAATACTACCTTGGAGGTCCTTGCCTTAAGCTTTTGGCCTAGATCCCTGTAATCATTTTTTAGGACCCTCTATCTTTCTCTAACTTTGTAATTGGTGCTAATGGCTAATCTCTAATAAATAGGGGGGGGGGGTGTAAAATCGTATTTTATAGGGCAGATGTCCCAAAACACGACGGTGGCTATCCCAAAAAATCTATTTAAAATGACCCTTGGGGCAATTTATAGTCAGTCTGTCGATCGTTACGTAATGTAGCTGCATGGCGCCTGATTTTTAATGACAACCTAAGCCTGTTAAACATTGGGGGAAAAGCCGTTTTCAGCTCCTTCCATCAGTTTCTGCAGTTTATCGAAAACTAAGGCTGCGCTTATAGTGCCTGGCGATGGCGACGCAGCGTCGCTCCGAAACAAATACATTGACTCCGTCGCAAGCGCTTATAGTAAGGGCGACGGAGCGACGTCGCGATCAAAAATGTTGACGCTGGGTAAATGTGATTTTTTTTTTTATTTTTTTTTTAGAGTTGCCACATGTGACTGTCTCTAAACCAATCAGATTGCGCTGCCCGCCCCCCTTCGTGACGTCACTGGCCTTGTCGCTAAAAACCGACGGGTGACGTCATCGGTCGCGTCGCCGTCGCCAGCACTATAAGCGCGGCCTAAAAAAGATGAAATGTGTTTTAAAAAAACCCCACTTTTCTCTTATTTAAAAAAAAAATGATATATTAAAAAAGAAAATGCTTTTGAAAAAGGAAAACAAATGGTGATATTCTGGGTTTGAGGAATAGTGCAAACTCGGGACTAGAACTCCCAGCATTCCCTGCTGCCAAGGGACTGATGCACAGCGGCCCTGAAGCAAAGCGCGCGCGTCACTGCAACCCCCCACATTGTGACCCGTCTACAAGGGAAACCTAGTGACCGATAATGACAATTCGGCTCAGCTGGCCTTATTCCTACTTGTCCTGAAACCATTTACCCCACATTGAAAAAGTAGCGCTTCTCTTAAATGAGGTTGTGCGCCCCCCCTGCTTTTTTATAGGGTTTACGATCAGGGGACATGATTTGTTGTCTTGTAACCACCCCTCTGCCAAAAGTTTCTGCAAAGCGGCCATATTTATTCTCTCCCCCCACCCCCGGGTTTCTATTTGCCATCTGTGTCCTCCTCTGCTCCACACTGGCTACAAGCCCTACCCTTTCTCTTGCACCCCCCCCCTACCCCTACATCTAACCTTCTACCCTCCTCTTGCACCCCCCCCCCCACCCCAACATCTAACCTTCTACCCTCCTCTTGCACCCCCCCCCACCCCTACATCTAACCTTCTACCCTCCTCTTGCACCCCCCCCCACCCCTACATCTAACCTTCTACCCTCCTCTTGCACCCCCCCACACCCCTACATCTAACCTTCTACCCTCCTCTTTCACCCCCCCCCCCACCCCTACATCTAACCTTCTACCCTCCTCTTGCACCCTTATCACCTTCTCTTTCTACTACCTCCTTTGCCCCAACCCACTCTTTCCTCTTGTCCGGCCTGCTCACTGCTTCCCCCCCCCCCCCCATCTTCATGTTACCATTTGACTTCCCTTCCTTCTGCTCCTTCTCCTCTTCCTGCCCCCCCCTTTGCCTTCCTATTCCCCCCCCCTTTGCCTTCCTCTTCACCCCCCTTTGCCTTCCTCTTCTCCCCCCCCCCTCTTTGCCTTCCTCTTCTCCCCCCCCCCCTTTGCCTTCCTCTTCTCCCCCCCCCCCTTTGCCTTCCTCCTCCCCCCCCTTTGCCCTCCTCCTCCCCCCCTTTGCCTTCCTCCTCCCCCCCCCTTTGCCTTCCTCCTCCCCCCCCCCTTTGCCTTCCTCCTCCCCCCCTTTGCCTTCCTCCTCCCCCCCCTTTGCCTTCCTCCTCCTCCCCTTTGCCTTCCTCCTCCCCCCCCTTTGCCTTCCTCCTCCTCCCCCCCCTTTGCCTTCCTCCTCCTCCCCCCCTTTGCCTTCCTCCTCCCCCCCTTTGCCTTCCTCCTCCCCCCCTTTGCCTTCCTCCTCTCCCCCCCCCTTTTGCCTTTCTCCTCTCACCCCCCCTTTTGCCTTCCTCCTCCCCCCCCCCTTTGCCTTCCTCCTCTCCCCCCCCCTTTGCCTTCCTCCTCTCCCCCCCCCCTTTGCCTTCCTCCTCTCCCCCCCCCTTGCCTTCCTCCTCTCCCCCCCCTTTGCCTTCCTCCTCTCCCCCCCCCCCTTTGCCTTCCTCCTCTCCCCCCCCCCACTTTGCCTTCCTCCTCTCCCCCCCCCCCACTTTGCCTTCCTCCTCCCCCCCCTTTGCCTTCCTCCTCTCCCCCCCCCTTTGCCTTCCTCCTCTCCCCCCCCCCTTTGCCTTCCTCCTCTCCCCCCCCCTTGTCTTCCTCCTCTCCCCCCCCCCTTTGCCTTCCTCCTCTCCCCCCCCCCCCCTTTGCCTTCCTCCTCTCCCCCCCCCCCACTTTGCCTTCCTCCTCTCCCCCCCCCCCCTTTGCCTTCCTCCTCTCCCCCCCCCCTTTGCCTTCCTCCTCTCCCCCCCCCCCTTTGCCTTCCTCCTCTCCCCCCCCCCCTTTGCCTTCCTCCTCTCCCCCCCCCCTTTGCCTTCCTCCTCTCCCCCCCCCCCTTTGCCTTCCTCCTCTCCCCCCCCTTTGCCTTCCTCCTCTCCCCCCCCCCCTTTGCCTTCCTCCTCTCCCCCCCCCTTTGCCTTCCTCCTCTCCCCTGGCTTCTGCCCCCACCCTTCTCCGGCGGCGGTGGCGGCAGTGAGGAGACCCTGTAACATTACACCTGCAGCGTCACACTGTGTGATACAGCACACCCAGGCTCGCTGCCTCCACCTCCCATTAACAACAAAGTGCGCTGTCATTGTGCTGCCTCATGTAACCCCTTCACCGCTGGGCGGGCCCGCTGCAACTAACCTATCACCGGCATGCAAAGGGTAAGGCAGGGGTCCTCAAGTCCCACCAACAGGTCAGGTTTTCAGGATATCTCTGCTTCAGCACAAGTGGCTGCACCAGCTGTGCTGAAGCAGGAATGTCCTGAAAACCTGACCTGTTGGTGGGTCTTGAGGACTGGAGTTGAGAACCCCTGGGTGCTGCTTCACCCCATTGCTCCATGGGATATAATGATTAACCCTTTCACTACCACAGGGCCCTGAGGTATATTGCTTCCCCCCCCCCCCCCTTCCAGTGAGGTATTGCCCTGGGAATCAGTGATAGTAAAATGAAGATATCTCTTTGTAATATTTTCTCCCCCTTTTCCTTTCTCTCCCCCTTTTTCTTTTCTCCCCCTCCTTTTTCTTTTCTCCCCCTCCTTTTTCCTTTCTCCCCCTCCTTTTTCCTTTCTCCCCCCCCCTTTTTCCTTTCTCCCCTCCCTTTTTCCTTTCTCCCCCCCCTTTTTCCTTTCTCCCCCCTTTTTCCTTTCTCCCTTCTCTCCCCCTCCCTTTTTCCTTTCTCCCCCTCCCCTTTTTCCTTTCTCCCCCCCCCGTTTCCTTTCTCCCCCCCCGTTTCCTTTCTCCCCCCCGTTTTCCTTTCTCCCCCCCTTTTTCCTTTCCCCCCCTCTCTTTCCTTTCTCCCCCCCTTTCCTTTCTCTCTCTCCCCCTTTCCTTTCTCTCCCCCCCCTTTCTTTCCTTTCCCCCCTCTCTTTCCTTTCTCTCCCCCCCTCTCTTTCCTTTCTCTCCCCCCCTCTCTTTCCTTTCTCCCCCCCCCCCTCTCTTTCTTTCTCTCCCCCCCCCCTCTTTCCTTTCTCTCCCCCTCTCTCTTTCCTTTCTCCCCCCCTCTCTCTTTCTTTCTCTCCCCCCTCTCTCTTTCTTTCTCTCCCCCCCTCTCTTTCCTTTCCCTCCCCCCCTCTCTCTTTCTTTCTCTCCCCCCCTCTCTTTCCTTTCTCTCCCCCCCTCTCTTTCCTTTCTCTCCCCCCCTCTCTCTTTCTTTCCTTTCCTCCTCCTCCACCCCTTTCATGTTGAATGGGTTTCACGTGCGTCAGGCGGCATGCGTTCAGTGTTGTCTTATGTCATTTACAAGCAGTAGTGCCGAGTATCCCCCACCACAGAACCCTGAATCTTGCACTTCTCTAATGACCTGTACATGGCGATGTCTCCCCAGCAGGCTCCACCTACAGCGTCCTCACCACGATGCCCTCGGACTCGGAGAGCAGTGGCTCCCTCAGCAGCGCAGGTGAGGGGTCCGTGAGGGGTCCGGCCTCGTTTCTCCGGAGCGAGCGAGATGTTTTACACACCGCTGGTGCAGTTCAATACATTGCAAAAGCTCCCCTGGCACTGCAGGGGTTAAAAACACCCTCATTTGTATTTAAAGCAGGGGGGGGGGGCAACTCCATTCCTCAGGGGCCACCAACAGGTCAGGTATGCAGGATATCCCTGCTTCAGCACAGGTGGCTCAGTGAGCCACTGATTGAGCCACCTGTGCTGAAGCAGGGATATCCTGAACACCTGACCTGTCCGTGGCCCTTGAGGACTGGAGTCGAAGACTGAGCCACTGATTTGTGCCACCTGTGCTGAATACTGGGGGCCCTTGCAGGATGGTGTGGGCCACGCCTGGTTTAAAGCGTCAATCTGCTCTACTCGCCATAAAACCCCGCCGTGGCGCCCGCACCTGTGCAAAGTCCTCTTCACGGCTTATTTATTTCATTATTATTTTTTTAAAGCCATCCCACCCTTTTCTTAAACCCCGTTGCTGCGTTCTGCTGACGTCGGGCGGCAAAGCGCTTCCTCCTGTGTTTTTCATGAGGACTGCAGCTTTAAAAGGTCCACTGGCCTGCTGAAAAAACCAAGTGTCGCCGTGCCTGGCTAACCGCGGAGGCTTTTTGGGCCTAAATCTTCAAACTATTAATACCATATTGAAGAACAGAAAGGGAGTTGTTTTTAATATTAAAAAAAATAAATTATAATAATAACTTTATTTCATATGGCGTTTTTCTCCCAATGGGACACAAAGCGCGTCACAATGACAGGTACAGCACGCGGTACGCAGCGCATAGGGATGTTACAGACACAGTCTCTGCCCCGTAGAGCTTGCACTCTATGATTTTGGAGGGGATATGATAACTATAATAGAAATATATTCGGAGACAGTTCAAGGAGCTTTCAAAAGAATTATTCATCCCACGGGCAGTACTAAGGACTCTGGGCATCCCTTAAGGTTGGAGGAAAGGAGATTTCACCAGCAACACAGGAAAGGGTTCTTTACAGTAAGGGCAGTTACAATGTGGGATTCATTACCCATGGAGACTGTGATGGCAGATACAATAGATTTGTTCAAAAAAAAAGTTGGACGTGTTTTTAGATGGGAAAGGTATACAGGGATATACCAAATAAGTATACATGGGAAGGATGTTGATCCAGGGAGTAATCCGAATGCCAATTCTTGGAGTCAGGAAGGAATTTATTTTCCCCTTATGAGATGTCACTGGATAATGTCACTGGGGTTGTGTGTTTGCCTTCCTCTGGATCAATATACTGTAAGTACGGATATACAGATGTAGCAAACCTTACCGTTTGCGTTGCAGTGGCCGCGGCCCGAAAGGATTAGCGCTGTGGGAGGGTCCCATAATGGGAGAATCCTGCTAAACAAATAACAACAAATAAACACAAAAACCGAAAGTGCTGCTGGTAAAAGTGTTACTCTGCGCCACTCCTTTCCGTCCCAGCGTGGCCGCGGGTGCCCGGAATCTGTGCTCATGTCTCGCAAACCCCCCAATCTCCAGGTACGACCAACAAGGCCTCCTCCGCCGCGGACGGTCGGCACATGAGTGAGAAGTTGGACACCATATTGTCACAGCTGCGTCAGGTGACACGCGAAAGGGACGAGCTGCGCAAGCGGCTGGCGCTGGCCTCTCCGGGGTCCACGTTTGATGACTGCAGGTAAGGGAGGAGCTTTTCCGCGGCGTATTGGAAGCGCTTATTCAATGGGCTGCCCCACCTTGGGCCAGAGTATATTACTAGCTGTGACCTGTGCAGAGGGGCCACGTGTGAGCTGTGCGATGGGGCCACGTGTGAGCTGTGCGAAGGGGCCACGTCTGAGCTGTGCAAAGGTCATTACTGTGGGGCCACGTCTGAGCTGTGCAAAGGGGCCACGTCTGAGGTGTGCGATTGGGCCACGTCTGAGCTGTGCAAAGGTCATTAGTGCGGGGCCACGTCTGAGCTGTGCAAAGGTCATTACTGCGGGGCCACGTCTGAGCTGCTGATACCTACTAAAAAATGATGAAGTATTTCTATATCGTTCTGTACAGTCGGTAGTAAACCCGATGAGCGGAGACTTGGGAGGGATTTGAGTTCCTTTGGCTGCTCCCTTATATCTGATGTGTGTTTAACAAGAGCTTGCCCAGGCAGAACCCCCGTCTCTCCCTCCCAGCAAATCTTTATTGGCTCCCTGATGAGGACACGGTGGGCAAAGGTTAAAGAAAACACATGATTGACGAACACCCCACCCCCACCCCATTTAAATGCCCCGAGGAAATGCAATTGCAAATTAATTTCCAAAAAAGGAAAGCAACCAAATCTTTGCTATTAGCTTTGTTAGGTTTGTTTAGGTAGGCAAATAAGATTGCACTAGTTTGGTCAGTTCTAACAGGTCGATTTCTGTCCAGCTACGTGGAATTGCACCTCTAAGTAATAATCCTCAAAGAAAATGGCATTTAGTTTTTATTTGAATTGTAACATGAATGTTCCCAGCTCTTCCCTTCCTGTTCTAGGTCACTAACACCTGAGAAGAATACATTGTTACAGTGTGAATTGTGAGCAGGGTGATTGTGAGCAGGGTGATTGTGAGCAGGGTGATTGTGAGCAGGGTGATTGTGAGCAGGGTGATTGGCCATTTACACGCTCACACGCTTGGTTTGAAGACGGGCGAGCGGAAGTGGAATACAGATGTGTGTATCATCGGCTTACATTCTATATGATGTGAGGCCGCTTTCCCGCGTTGGGGAAGGTTTTAGTCTCATTCATTTGCATGGAGCTGATTTCTTCTCCAGCGCGAGGAGGATAACTGTGTATATTAAGAAAATGAGATGTCCCAGTTTCCGTCACCCGCACCCATGGACCATAATTACTAAGCGGTGCGAAGTTGAAAGGGACCGTACGGCTTAGCAGCACTTAGTGAATATGTCCCTGTGTCGTAGTGAGAGAGTCGTGCACATAAAAACAAATTAATGTCCGAAGCACATTTTGTCTTTAAATGATCTTTCATGTGATCTCTCTCCTCTCTCCTCTCTCTCCCTCTTCCTCCTCCCTCCTTCTCCTCCCTCCTTCTCTCTCCCTCCTCCCTCCTTCTCTCTCCCTCCTCCCTCCTTCTCTCTTCCTCCTCTTCCTCTCTCCCTCTTCCTCCTCCCTCCTTCCTCCTCCCTCCTTCCCCTCTTCCTCCTCCCTCCTTCCTCTCTCCATCTTCCTCCTCCCTCCTCCCTCCTTCCTCTCTCCCTCTTCCTCCTCCCTCCTTCCTCTCTCCATCTTCCTCCTCCCTCCTCCCTCCTTCCTCTCTCCCTCTTCCTCCTCCCTCCTTCCTCCTCCCTCCTTCCCCTCTTCCTCCTCCCTCTCTCCATCTTCCTCCTCCCTCCTTCCTCTCTCCCTCTTCCTCCTCCCTCCTTCCTCTCTCCCTCTTCCTCTCTTCCTCCTCCCTTTTTCCCCCTTCCCTCTCTCCCCCTTCCTTTCCTCTCTCCTTCCTCTCTCCCTTCTTCCTTTCCTCTCTCCTTCCTCCTCCCTCCTTCCTTCCTTTCCTCCTCTCTTTTCCCTGTGTGGACAGACCAAGTCCCAAACTGACTCCGGATTACGAGCGGCTAAAGGTGCAGTGTATGAAAGCCATGTCTGAGCTGGAGGCGCTACAGAGCCAGCACACCAAGGCGCTGAAGAAGTGCGAGGAGGCGGCGAAGGAGGCGGATTTCTACCAGTGAGTAGCGGACGCTTCGCTTACTGCCAGGAACGGCTAATTAAACTTTTTTAAATTATTTGTTTGCTGCAAAAAAATAGATTTGGTTTTTGATGTCTGTCTGACTGTCTGACTGTCTGACTGTCTGACTGTCTGACTGTCTGACTGTCTGACTGTCTGACTGTCTGACTGACTCACTGACTCACTGTCTGACTGTCTGACTGTCTGACTGTCTGACTCACTGACTCACTGTCTTCTCACTGTCTGACTGTCTTCTCACTGTCTCACTGACTGTCTCACTGACTCACTGTTTCACTAACACTAAGCCACCTGTGCTGAAGCAGGGATATCCATAAAACCTGGCCTGTTGGTGGCCCTTGAGGACTGACTTTGAGACCCCCTGACCTCAGAGAATGGGAGCTGCGAGGTAGCGGGGGCAGCCCGGCCTAGGATAGATGAAACAATATTGTCGAAGGGCGGATGTTGCTAGTTCTGGGACCCGGTGGTGAGGGGGGTTAGAGAGTTGGACAGGGACTGCAGGTTGCGCGAGTGTGGAGACAGGACTGGTGGGTGGGTGGGCTGCAGGAGGTAGAGTGTGGCTGAAAGAGAGGCGGTCCTGATCAGGGTGGGGTGTGCTAGGAAAAGGCGGGGCAGACATGAGAGAATTAAAGCGCAACAAAGTTTCCATCCCGATGAGTGGAAGAGTTGGTCAACGGAGGGAGCAGGAGGTGAGGCAGCGGAGACGGTGCCAATGCAATCCGGTATCTTCCAGCTGCCTACAGCGAGGGTAGGAGCGTCCGAAGAAAGACAATGTGCAACCAGGTAGCAACTTTATCAAGGAAACGTATTTTATGTGGAATGAGCTAATTACAGTGGTGAATTGTCACCATTCCTGCACTGAA